>NC_091158.1:7108974-7171474 GCF_040958095.1 Procambarus clarkii
ACTCACTGCCTCTCCTCCCCCCAATACACTCACTGCCTCTCCTCCCCCAATACACTCACTGCCTCTCCTCCCCCCAATACACTCACTGCCTCTCCTCCCCCCAATACACTCACTGCCTCTCCTCCCCCCAACACACTCACTGCCTCTCCTCCCTACACTCACTTCTCAGCTCCACATGCGCACCTCTACTCTCCACCCTCGTGCTAGACTTCATACATACCAACATGGGTTCAGCCCAAGCTGCTCATACCTAACGAATCTGTTACTGTTTATGACAGGAAGACAATGATGAAAGACAAAAGAGAAGTGTGGGCTCTTTCCTGTCCGGAAGAGTTTATCATCCCGAAAAATGTTTCTATACAAACTTGAGAGCAAGCTGATGCTGCTGGGTAAGTGCCGAGGCGGGTGACGGGGTACCTCACGGAAAGAAAACAAAAGGGGTAACTTTGAGAGAAGTTAGAAATGCGAGATCTCACACGATGGGTCCCATAGGAATCGGTACTGGGACGCATTCTGGCCCTAACATATAACAATATCTTGCCAAAAGAAAAAGTGTCATATCTTGTTTGTTGAAGATGCAAAGTTGGTGAGAAGAATTATAAGAGAAGTCGAGAGCGAGAGGTTACAAGGAGAACTACCCTTGACATGCTTCATGCATGGTTGGAATAGTGATTGTTAGACTTTATTAAGGATAGGAACATGAGAAAGATAATTCAGGTAACATTACAGATTGAAAGGAAAATAGATTCCCGAATCACATCGAGAGGATTACGTATACAGTATCACCAAATCTGACACCAGAGGGAACACAAAATAACGTCCGTGGCATACGCAACTGGCAATTGTTAGGACAACCTTTAGAAGTCTGCACAAGGAGACCTTTAGAACCCTGTATGCAACCTACGTAAGACCAACCCTTAAGTCTAAAGCTCTCACTTGAACTACATCCATAAAAAGTAAACAAATTGAAGCTACAAGAAAGTCTAGTGATTTGGGACAGAGTTTGCATCAGAGCAATGGGGACTTGACTACCAATGATCGGCTGACAGAACTCAACTTCACCGCATTAAAGCAAAGAAGAAAAGAGGAAACATGGTGATTACGTATAATATATTAATTGAATTGGCAGAGCAGACGAAGAAGTCATGTTCACCGTTGGACTAAAGGTCACTTGTATGCAGGGGTGCAGTGCCAATTTTATAGGTGCCGGAGCTCTGGAGGCCTGACAAAAGCTTGTCAATTTCTATCCTATTTCTGTGTGTGTCACACGATAAAGTATTTTGTGTTTGTACTCACTAATTATCATAAAGTATAATTATCAAACAAATAAAGAAAAAACATCAATCATGTATTTATCAATTTAAGAAGTGAAAACACTCAGGGCTCCCACAATACAACCAGTGAGAAGTTTCACAATAATTTCCACACAGGGACAGGTGTGAGATGTTTTCGGGGGTGTGAAGAAACTCTTTGTCTTGGTGTCATTTGCCGATCTGTGATACCGCAGCCATGATATGGCATATCGCTCAGGATTTCACTGAACTAGATTAGGTTCATGTAGTTTAACATACAAAAGTGATGAGACGTGATTTACGAGAATTTGAGCGTGTTGTTGTTATCAGGTTCACGTGACTGAATCACCTCTCTCACTCAGCAGTACTAATGGGAATAACTTGTAAACAGCTCAGTAATAGGTATAAATCTTGGATGATACGGCGTCCATGATCCTCCACATAGTTTCTAAAGGCCTTTAGAGTATAAGAAGAAAGCTTAAACCTCTAACAAAGAGATAATATTCAGCTTCTCCGTAATTATATGGTATTTCATCAGCCCAGTAGTCTTTTTCAAGGACACACATTTCACTTAGCAGTGATTTATACATGCTTTGAGGTTCAGAAGTTTGAGAGCCTTTCATGGATGTTGTGAACATACGGTGTTGTAAATTGTTCACATTGTTATGGTACTTCCTCCAAACTTCCCCTTTTAAATTGCCTTTTGAGCTTCTAAAGTTCTAGTGCTTGGTTTCTCTTTTAGTCCATGCATGACCTTATGCTCCGTTGAATTAGTTTGTCTGCATACACAATTGAAGTAGTGGGTTTCTGTAAACACACGGCAAGTAAACCAAGCTCATGCAGCGTGTCATACATTAAAGCTAAATCCAATAGAAACAGTTTTAAAGTTAGCATTTTCATCAGACCTTCATAGGTTTTTCTATCACTTCCAAATCTTGTTTTATCTTTCACTGCTTTTTCCAAATGAAAAAGCGTTTCATAATTTCTCCACACTGCTGAAACTGTTCGAAACGAGCTGGCCACCCACCTGGTGCTCAGAACACGGCCTATGTTGCAAATCTGTTGTTCAAGTTGAGAGGCACAAATCTGTTGTTCAAGTTGAGAGGCACAAATCCCTTGTTCAAGTTGAGAGGCACAAATCCCTTGTTCAAGTTGAGAGGCACAAATCCCTTGTTCAAGTTGAGAGGCACAAATCCCTTGTTCAAGTTGAGAGGCACAAATCCCTTGTTCAAGTTGAGAGGCACAAATCCCTTGTTCAAGTTGAGAGGCACAAATCCCTTGTTCAAGTTGAGAGGCACAAATCCCTTGTTCAAGTTGAGAGGCACAAATCCCTTGTTCAAGTTGAGGGGCACATTCAGATAGTTCCTTTTGATTTAGAGGTGATCTACTGTAAACCGAGTACAATTTGTCCATAAATGCCCATAAATAAAAGTTTATTTTTTATATTAATGGCTATGTGATTAATTATTTCTGAGCCTCTAGTGCGGGAATGCGGTACCATTTTGCTTTTGTAGTTCCAGTAAGTCCAAGTGATCAGAGTTTGGTCCGTCATTATGAGCTAAATAATATGCAAAACGCAAAAATGAACAGGTTGTATTTAGATGCGAAGCATTAATGGCATCACACAATTTTCCAAGAGACGCTTCACTAGCTACATTTTAAGCGCGTAAAGCATCAGTGTGAACTTTCCATAGTTTATGATCAACAATTTATGTCCGAGACCTCAAGCGTGTACTTTGATCTACTCCATAATAGGATACTTGGTACATCTGCCACTCATTTGATAATATTATTAGTGAAAAGTGTTACATTGCTTATGTTTGCACATACTTTACACCCATGTTTATCATCCCTGAAGTCTAACCATGTACAAGTTTCCTTTTTTTCTCCACATTTCTTCAGTCCAAACATCTGAACAGGGATACAAGTTAAACTTCAAAGCACCATTTACTTTCTGAATTGCACATGGATCCAGTTTAAAAATATGAACTAGAAGCAGTCGAAACACTACTTTTGCCACTTTCACTATTATCATTGTCAGTCTCCTGTACTGATTCTTTTACACTCATTTTGTTTACGAAAGAAGGAAGTCAACGTTGTTTGCTTAAAAGACACGATGGGGTTCTTTGTGAGAAAAAATGCTTCTGTATTAGAGAAATCCACGGACCACTTTACTACTGCCAACACTTACTAATGAAACACAAGCAAAGTTGCCAACTCAGTGTTTCACACAACGCTAGAACCACCCCCAAAAAAGCACTAAATTATATAAAGTTGTGTGTAGCAGTTTAGTCGTTTTACCTGCCTAGTATTTAATACTAAAATATACTATTGTATGAATAAAGAATACCTGTCTAATGAACCACTGCTAAGGCCATGAACATTATCACTGAATATTCGTATCCAAGCCGGTTGGATACGAAGTTGGCAATTTTGTTTCATATCGTTTGTCTTGCATAAATGGACAGGAAGCGTTCACGTGCGTCGGGTATTGTTTCCAGATTCGTACTAATGCAATTCAGCCTGTTTACTATTTAAAATGTATTGAATCTTAAAAAAACGAAGAAATATCATAACGTTATTAACTTATTAGTGATGTAATACTAATATTTTTCTGTCATGATCAACCATCACCCACAGGCCATCATCTACCTTTCCCCCCATTCCATCACCCACTTGCAGATGTGCCGGAGCTGCGCTCTGGCGAGCTTCTGCAGCACTGCACCACTTTATATGCTGCAGAAGGATTTAAAGGATTTATGAGGCGAATTCATTCAGTAATTGCAAAAGAAAATACGACAAGTAACTTTAGAAAATCATTGCATTAATTGACTAAAAGCTGAAAAAGCGAGGCTTGGTAGTTATAAAGATCAACCCTGCAAGCACATCTAGGTGAGAATCAACACCACTCCCACCGCCCCTCCCTACCTGCACCCCAATCCACATACACATCGCCTTACCTCCATCCACACACCACCCATCCCTTTCTCACCCACTAAACAACAATCCACCCCTTTCTCCACCTACACACAAACACTCCGCCTCCCTCGCTACCCACAAACACACCACTCTTCACTCCAAGCTCTTCCTTTACATGTTCCCCTATCATGTGTACCTTCTTTAACTATCCCATTTAACCTCCCCACTTCTCTCGATCCCCAGTTACCCCTGCAACATACAACTCCCACATTTAGACGGCATCGGCGCTACTGTCAACATCAAGACTATGACAAGGGCAAACTACCCATAGGAGGTGGACCCCAAGACCCTGGATCAACACCCCTCTCAGGACATCATTGGTTAATGAGTACATTAGGCACGTTGACCTAGAAATATATCCAACTCTTGCACCCAAGACGTATAGTATTCAATATGAAAACTTACCATATATTAACCTGAATCACTAGTAACACCATCAGTTGGCAAAGTGACGGACATGGAAAAAAAAATGACTCGAGTGTTAATTTGAATGTTTTTTCAAGCACTTTCAGCTTGTGTGACGCACGTAGAGGAAAATAATAGATGTAACTTCTCGTTACTCCCGGAACAACGACCCCGCCACGTGACCGAATTATTCTCTTCACGCTTTACTTCAAACTTTTCCAATTTGCCAAATACTATTAAAACACTTGCAACATTTGAATTGGACAACTTCGAAGTATTTACCTATGTTGTACCTGAAGTAACAACCTCTTCGGCTGACTCTGATAGACGGTTCAGAGCGAGATGAATGCCCGTATATTTATTTATATGTAAATGTTCTCATCTGTAAAAACCTTTTCGAACAAATTGCAAAACACTACAAATAGCATGCTCACAACACTCGCTCACGCTTGAAACACCTAACTACATGCGAGAATAATTTCCCACTGCGATATTACACATTTTGTATTCAAGATACATGTAAATATGATACAACAATAATAACCAACTGTGTAACTAAACAATAATTTTTAAGTGCATCTACACTGAACACTGACTTACATTCCTTTAGTATTAACCCGTATTACACTCAAATCTCTCATAGAAGCAACAAATGTCATGCACCAGAATCCTCCTAGTATCTTAACACGTGATCACTTTAATACCTCAAGATGGTCTAGACTTGAGTGAGCCCTCGTAAAGGAACCATCATAACATGCAGGACATTCTTCATACTGTTGGCGACATCAACGCTCATCATCACCGCTCAGCTCTCTTATTGACCCCTACCACACCCCCATCACCCCCAACCCCAGGCACAGACGCGCGCGCAGACTCGCCTTCACACACATTCGTCTTTAGCACCTTTAATGGGGTTAAATGCGAGAATGCGGGGAGGGTGGGTGGTTCTGGGATACCAAGAGGCAGTCGTGACCAATGACCGCCCACATATCTGATGAGGTTTAATAGTGGCAGGTACCGGGAATGGGAAAGGGGGGGGGGACACTGAGAAGCAGTTGTTGACCTTGGCTCTGTATAGCGAGTATGGAGGATGAAGAGAGAGGTGTGTATGGAAGGGGAGCGAGATGTTGGGATGAGGGGGGGAGGAGGCGATCCTGAATCCTTTCTATAAATAGTAAAGAGCATGTTGTCCGCTGTGTTCAAATATATGTGAAGTTCGATGCGGCGTCTACAAGTAGAACGCATAAGAATAAAATAAAATAGAGTAGGTCTATTGATTCAAGCAAGGCAGTTTAAAATTATATCCAATTGTACGATTAAAATAATACAGATATAAATTTAACTAAATTTGACTAAATTTAATATTACCTGGCAACGTCTTTCATAAACAACCTTACCTGCAAGACAATATATACCCAATCTTTTCTGGATCAAATCTTATTTAATTTGTATTCATCCTTGTGTGTGTGTGCTGTTCTGTTATATTTAGCACCCTATTAATATCCCTCACCCTTTTCTCTCTTCATAAGGAATGTCTAATGGCTGGGATTATCAAAGACATGGCATAATTTCCTTAGAATTTACATCCATTCTACAGTACAGAAACCAAAACTGAGCTACATAACCTGAATGGGGATTAATAAGGATAAGATTATGCTGAAGCATAATCTTCAGCTACTAATGTTGCTGAAGTAACATTAGTAGTCTTGATACAATCACGTATTTTTACATACGCTGTTTATGTAACTATGTCTATTCGCACTATTTCGAACAAGTATAGGCATACATTGATTTACTGGTTTCAGATCTCTAATTATCATAAAACCTCAATCTTGCCACGTTTAGCGTTGTTCAGGTAATGTCTGGTAATCAGTATATCATGAGGTACAGTGTGAAACGTTTTGCTAAAGTAAAAGAGCATAATGTCTCAATCGCTTCTAAAAACTTGACACGTTGCAACCCGTCACAATTCCAGTAATCTGATCGATAATTGATTAAATATGCAAGACAAGATTTTAGAAAAGCTCACGTTTTCATCCTTTTAGAACCCCTCATCATGGTAAATATTTTTTCTGATCCTAGGGACTTGAGCCGAATTTGTTATATTTAGTAACTTTCTTTTTGCTAACCACTAAACTAGGTTAGTCAACGTGTCCTTTCCATTCCCATAGATTTGTTCAACTGGAGGTAAAATATCAAGCTGTATGACTAACCATCCTGCGAGATGGGGACTTGTATTACCACTGCTACCTTATTCAATCTTGTGTTGTTGATATCCTCAAAATGCATCCGGAGTCTGCCAGTGCAGACCGCTTATCACATGCCTCTGTATGACTAACCATCCTGTGTGATTGGGATTTTTTAGCATCACCTAGCTAGCTTTTTTGACACACTGTACTCCACTTCATATAGTCTAGGGTAGCTGCACTAATGCAGATGTACCTCATATCTTAATAAAAAAAAAAAAAAAAAATCAAGTTCTAATAAAATAGTAAATAGAGAGATGTTTAGTTGAAGAAGGTATAGTCAAACAGGAGATCGATAATTTTTGGCAATATGAATAGATATCTAGAAAAAAGAAACGCTATATATAAAATATATCTAACCTTCGTAATCTGTCTTAAGGAGTTCACTGCAGCCTTAAAATATAATGCAGCAAGTGTTGAGAGTGGCTAGGCCATAATTCTCCAGCAACAAAAGTATCTTGATACACCGTTTAACAGGATGGTGTGGTACAAATAGGCACACACGCGGATAACGTATTACTCCTTAATCACTCAGATCAGAGGGCATTTAACAATAACAAATTAAAATAAATATTGCCAAATGCACCTTCGACCTCTGATCCACAATTATGCATAAAGCAAATTAAAATAACTAATAAATGAAAACTATAATATGCACAAAAACAATGTTCTTTGATAAATTAGAAAAAGTTGTACTGCTTCGAAAAGAGTAAGAAGAGACTCACAAAGTCAAATGACCGCTATTAAAATATATTCGAACAAAGCAGGGTATTATGGAAATTGTTTAGTTTATTAATATAATTCATATAATTAACAAAGACAAGCTGGACAACAAATAAGCGCATATTTTCTTATTCACTTAAGTGATTATTTCTACTAGGCAGATATTTTCCAACTTCGAATTAACCAGCCCATCCTCCTGTTTTGGTAGTACTTATATTAACGATGAGGTCCATAGTATATATAGCGACGTACAACGAAAATAGAAAGAAATCCGCACTACTGAGTTGCCGGAAAACTATTATCTACTTATGTTGCAATGACAAACTAAACTAACCTAACCTTCCTAGGCCTAATACACGATATCTGAGGCCTAATATAGTACGTGTGCGCGATACTGGGCCTAGGAATATTTAAGTTTGTTTTTTAGCTTCATTTTTTCAGACTCTATAAAGTGAAAAGTACAAAGTTCAACTATCTAATTGCTTAGAACGGCAATCTTTGTACTATGGTGCACATAGTTACAAAAAACTACTATCTAAACAAGAGAATGGGTTGAATTAACTGTACTCAACACAGGATGAATATATGGATTGCGCAAATAAAACTAGCAATCTAATCTATGAAGCAATACAATAGATATCATCGTAATGTGATTTAATAAAAAATAAGTCAACTTCTTCCACCCACAAGAAGTATTAAATGGATTTAATGTTTTACACTGTAGGCGAATATATTATCCCTGATATTGATTTCTAATGTACATTTAAGTCAGTGGAGTTTTTATTTTTCACAATAAAATTTATAATGGATTTATTCCACTGACATTTTGATAGGGTTTAAAAGCTAAAATGCAAACAAAATTATTTTATTCCATGATGTCAGCTGATAACGTTTCCAAAGTCTCAAGGTTCATTAAAAACTGGTCACCAAATTTCTAGTAATTTAATAAACAAGCCCGAATTCCTCAAAATCTATCATACTTTTTATTTGATTGCTGCAGCCGGAGGCGGCTAATTTAATGTGCACTCTACTCATCATGTGACAGACAGTGCAAAATTGAATTATAGAGCACACAAAAAGTCCTAATCAGACCTCAGCAGAGATTTTACAGTAATAATTTCATCAAACTCGCACGACTTATAATGTTAGCTAGATACAAAAAAAAATCCTTACAACATCTATGTATTTACAATAAATTTTAATACATTGAAGGAAGGTCTTTTCCTAATACAAAAAATATTTATTTATATGGGGTTATTACAGTACCCTGTCCTCTAGCAAACACACCGTATTTTGACGTAAAAATCCCCAACGCCAAAGTGATGTCCCGTTTTCTATTCGTGGCTCCTCGGTTAGGTACAGGAAATTCAGTACCTCATTTTAGTGACGTTGCGAACGCTAGAGAGGATTGGCTGATTACAGGATCATAGAAGCGCAGCTGTTTATTATTCTTAGTTTTCACACTACACTGCTTAATGTCTCATATGTCATTTACCTCCCAGAGGCAAAATATAGATACAGTGCAAGGATTTCAGATATCTTCTATGTAATAAAAGTGTCATTTCATGCAGGCTGATTTCAGCTATATCTCTAAATGCTTCAATTTCCAGTCTAAGATGTAATACTCAAATGTGTTCCCTGTCTTTGTCGATTCACTTTGCTTCATCTAGATCCCTATACAGCTCGAAAGCTACTTGGCTACTGGTACTACTGACAGCTCTAACATACTCGAATGCTAATTTTTTTTTCATTTGTAACAAAAGATAAATTTTAGAATTATAAAAAAATAGAACATACTACCAGAAGCCATGCAAATTAAAAAAATTAACATTCAAGTTCTTTTATATTTAGGCTGATTTATTTCAAAGATTTTAGGTTAGTAAAATATAACTTGCCTAATGACAACCTGATCGGTAATGACAGTGTTCCCTTATTTTTGCCTTTGCCGCACCTTGAATAAAAAATAACAATGATAACATTACACACAGTAATCACATTAACGTGATGTGTCAATGAGAAAATCCATGGGAGCCGTGATGAGGGTTATAACGAACCAGAGGGTTGTTATAACGATGAGGGTTCGAATCTATGCGGTGGGTGTTCCCACGCACACGCCCTAGTCAACTAGGCCACGACATGGTCAAAAGGATTGCAATCTGGAGTTCTACTGAGCTAACACGGGTTTCCTGAGGCTTCCACTGAAGCCAGACCAGGATTTTCACATAATCCCCCCCATGGACTCTAGCTCTGTCATCCAAGAGTGTTCTACCCCTGACGTAACTCTTTCAATACACAGAGTAATCATACAAACGTGATGCGTCCTACATGACACATCATCGAGGGGTTCAGACAACCGTACCCGTTTTACCTTGATAAGTAAAAAAGTTAAGATACAATTCGCTCAGGTTAATTAATACCTGCAAATAAACTCGCCACTCCCCACAATTTCTGTTGAGTTATGAATAATCTGATCAAGGTCCGATTATTATTGTGCCATCTCAACTAGGATAAGGAGCAAAATTATTCTATTCTATTATGTCAGCTGATAACGTATCCAAAGTCTCAAGGTTCATTAAAACTGGTCTTAAATTTTTTATAATGTTTAATGTTTGGGTGTACCTCATACGTTTACGTTACATGTTCAATATATAGTTTTATATTTTGCCACTTTGAGAATGTGTATTCCAGTCAAGTGTTGTCACTAATATTGTTTTCTGCTTCAAGAGCATCTTGTGTTCATTGGTCATTATGGAGGAGGATGACCCTGTCTCGCACATTCTGGCGCCCAACAGATACACGCAGTTGGAATAACGAGAGCATTATTCTCCCATTTTGACAAGCAAATAGAATTAGGCAATCGCTTTACATGGCATGCCTGAATAAATATTAATGGCCACGACATGTATTACAGTGAGCTATGGTTATGCTGTTGACGAACAATCATTACCGCCTTAACACGTGTCGTAATTGCCTGTTCCCCTGAACAAGGTCCATGAATCCTCATTAGCTGTCTTGCATGAGGCCGAACCGTTTGTTACCAAACCCGCGAGAAACAATGTGGGATTTTATGGGATTAGCGTGTGGTGGTGCCATGGTGGCATACCACCAAGTACAGCCGTCCTCACTGACATCTCTCGCTCCCGTATGGTCTGCCACCCACACTTTTGTGGAGCGGTGAGGTTCTTGACGCCACCATGCCCACCCTGTGAACACCTGACGCCACCATGCCCACCCTGTGAACACCTGACGCCACCATGCCCACCCTGTGAACACCTGACGCCACCATGCCCACCCTGTGAACACCTGACGCCACCTTGCCCACCCTGTGAACACCTGACGCCACCGTGCCCACCCTGTGAACACCTGACGCCACCATGCCCACCCTGTGAACACCTGACGCCACCATGCCCACCCTGTGAACACCTGACGCCACCATGCCCACCCTGTGAACACCTGACGCCACCATGCCCACCCTGTGAACACCTGACGCCACCTGTCCTGGGTTCGATCCCAGGCGCAGGCGAGAAACAATGGGCAGAGTTTCTTTCACCCTATGCCCCTGTTACCTAGCAGTAAATAGGTACCTGGGTGTTAGTCAGCTGTCACGGGCTGCTTCCTGGGGGTTGAGGCCTGGTCGAGGACCAGGCCGCGGGGACACTAAGCCCCGAAATCATCTCAAGATAACCTCAAGATAACAAACCCAACAGTGTACACACAAACCCAACAGTGTACACACAAACCCAACAGTGCACACACAAACCCAACAGTGTACACACACATCTGACGCCTGCACACATCATGACGAATGCATCAAGCAGTGATGTGGTGGAGGCAGACTCCATACACAGTATCAAATTTAGACCAAATCAATCACTAGAAAATGGAGAGACGACGACGTTTCGGTCAGTCCTGGACCATTATCAAGTCGACTGTCTTGATAATGTCGAAATCTTTCAAATGTGGATTTAATTGAGCCCAATAGGCTTTAGAATCTGTACACCAGTTGACAGTTGAGAGGCGGGACCAAAGAGCCAAAGCTCAACCCCCGCAAGCACAACTAGGCGAGTACACAAGCGTACGCACAAGCATAGCAGTGTAAACGCAAAGAGAAGGGACTTTCTAATACATCATCAGCACGGGTTCGGGGATGGCAAGTCCTGTCTCACAGGTATAATAGAATTGTATGACCAAGCAACAAGCATTCAGCAAGAGAAGGATGGGCAAACTTATTTTTTTTGTACTGTCAGAAAGCGTTTGACACAGTACCCCATAAGAACCTGTTGCATAAGTTGGAGAAACAAGCTGGAGTAAGTGGTAGGGTGCTCCAATGAATAAGGGAGTACCTAAACAACAAGAAGCAGAGAGTAACTGTGAGGGGTGAGACCTCAGACTGGCGTGATGTCACCACCGGGATCCCACAGCGTTCTGTACTCGGAAATATCTTGTTTCTGATTCAAGTGAATGACCTTCCAGAAGGTATAGACTTATTCCTCTCAATGTTTGCTGATGATGCTAAAATGATAAGACGGATTAAGACATGAAGAGGATAGCAAGAGGCTACAAGATAACCTGGACCGGCAAAGTGATGAAAATAGGCATAGGGATCAAGACGCCAAACACAAGGCACCAGTTTGGAGAGGAAATCCTTCAGAAGTCAGGAAGAGAAAGATCTGGGGGGTTGATATCACACCAGACTTGTCCCTGAAGCCCACGTTAAAATAACATCAGCGGCGTATGCAAGGCTGGCGAACATAAGAACTGCCTTCAGAAGCATGTGCAAGGAATCATTCAGAACCTTGTATACCAATACTGGAGTATGCGGCTCCTGCGTGGAGTTCACACCCAATTAAATACAAAACGATGTTAGAAAAGGTTTCAGAGGTATGCCATCAGGCTAGTCCCCGAGCTGAGAGTTATGAGCTCCGAGAAAGATTACTGGAACTAAACCACACGGCACTGGAAGACAGAAGGGTCAGGGGCGACATGATCAATACCCATAAAATTCTCAGAAGAATTAACAGGGTAGATAAACTGTTTAGCACGGTGGTACGCGAACAAGGGGGGCACAAATGGAAACCTAGTACAAAAATGAGCCACAGGGACGTTAGAAAGAACTTTTTCAATGTCAGTAGTTAACAGGTGGAATGCATTGGGCAGTGATGTGGTGGAGGCTGACTCCATACACAGTTTCAAATGTAGATATGATAGAGCCCAGTAGGCTCAGGAATCAGTACACCAATTGATTGACAGTTGAGAGGCGGGACCAAAAAGTCAAAGCTAAATCCTCGCAAGAACAACTAGGCGAGTACACAAGCCCAGCAGGGTACGCGCACAAGCACAGCAGTGCACGCGCACAAGCACAGCAGTGCACGCGCACAAGCACAGCAGTGCACACGCACAAGCACAGCAGGGTACAAGCACAGCAGTGCACACGCACACAAGCACACACACACAAAGCACATCAGTGCATACACACACACACAAAGCACATCAGTGCATACACACACACACAAAGCACATCAGTGCATACACACACACACAAAGCACATCAGTGCATACACACACACACAAAGCACATCAGTGCATACACACACACACAAAGCACATAAGTGCATACACACACACACAAAGCACATAAGTGCATACACACACACACACAAGCACAGCAGTGCACACACACACACAAGCACAGCAGTGCACACACACACACAAGCACAGCAGTGCACACACACACACACACACACAAGCACAGTAGTGCACACACACACAAGCACAGCAGTGCGCGCACACACACACACACACACACAAACACAGTAGTGCACACACACACACAAGCACAGCAGTGCACACACACACAAGCACAGCAGTGCACACACACACAAGCACAGCAGTGCACACACACACAAGCACAGCAGTGCACACACACACAAGCACAGCAGTGCACACACACACACAAGCACAGCAGTGCACACACACACAAGCACAGCAGTGCACACACACACAAGCAAAGCAGTGCACACACACACAAGCACAGCAGTGTACACACACACAAGCACAGCAGTGCACACACACACAAGCACAGCAGTGCACACACACACAAGCACAGCAGTGCACACACACACAAGCACAGCAGTGCACACACACACACAAGCACAGCAGTGTACGCACACAAGCACAGCAGTGTACGCACACAAGCACAGCAGTGTACGCACACAAGCACAGCAGTGTACGCACACAAGCACAGCAGTGTACGCACACAAGCACAGCAGTACACACACAAGCACAGCAGTACACACACACACACACACACACACACACACACACACACACACACACACACACACACACACACACACACACACAAGCACAGCAGTGTACGCACACAAGCACAGCAGTGCACGCACACAAGCACAGCAGTGTACGCACACAAGCACAGCAGTGTACGCACACAAGCACAGCAGTGTACGCACACAAGCACAGCAGTGTACGCACACAAGCACAGCAGTGTACGCACACAAGCACAGCAGTGTACGCACACAAGCACAGCAGTGTACGCACACAAGCACAGCAGTGTACACACACAGTATACACACACTGGAGTATGCAGTTCCAGCCTGGAGTTCATGCGTAGTTTAACACAAGATGGTTAAAAACAAAATTTAGAGGTATGCCACCAGACTAGTCCCAGAACTGAGAAGTAATAGTTACGAGGAAAGGTTACAGGAATTATACCTCACGTCCCTGGTAGACATGATCACCACCTACAAAATTCTCAGCGGAATTGACAGGGTAGACAAACTATTCACCATAGGCGGAACACAAAGGGACACAGATGGAAACTTAGTACTCAAATGAGCCACAAAAAAATTACAAAGAATCTATCAATGTAAGGGTAGTTAATAAATGGAATGCACTAGGGTCACTAGGCAGTGATGTGGTGGAGGTTGACTCCATACAGTTTCAAATGTAGTTATGATAGAGACCAATAGGCTCAGAGACCTGTACAGCAGCTGATTGTCAGCTGTGAGGCGGGAACAAAGAGTCGAAGCACAACTAGATGGTTACAGAATAAGAACATGAGTATGTAACAAGCACAAGAGTAATAATAAGCACTGACACCTTCAACATAAAAGGTTAGCGTAAATGAACTGCGATAAAAACAACCGACAAAGGATATTTTAATTATTCCGAGCTAATGTCAAACGTTTAAAGATCACCGTTCAGGTGTTAATTATACAAAATCATAACAAGCACCAATTTGAAACATGGACAATAGTTGCAAAACGACAAGCACAATAGTAACTTGTAACTACGGGTAGCAGCAAATTCTTATAGCTCAGCTTACTCACACTTAACTCTCTTGTGCTCCTGCCCAAGCCAATCGAACTCAACTGACCTCGTCTAATACGACGTCTGACCTTATGATCAGTAAAGCATAAGTACTGCCAAGACATTTCGTGTCCGAAATTGGTTACATGGATCGATTTTGAATTCCCATCTTTGCTATACTCTATAAACCAGTTTTTCGCACCTAAGGCCAACATCAAGACGATAGTCTCATGGCAAGTGAAGCTTTGCGAGTGCGTGTCTAGCATTAGTTTGGATAATTTAACAAATTAATGTATTTCTCTGGTGCTCAATTCTCGGACATGAACAGAATCACTATACTTGGGCTTGAGCAATTTGCTCAATGCCAAGCAAATTAACAAAAAAAAAAGAGAACATAGTCCGGGTTTTTGAAGTGGTGAAAATACTCATTTCTTTACATCTCGTGGAACATTAATTTAAGGAAACGGAACAAAATTGTATGAACTAGAGAATTCTCACTCGCGTCTCATATCAGTCCGTCTGGCGCAGTGCCATTTTTGAAGTTACACGGAATTGCCAAAATAATTGTGAAACTAAGCATAGACCCGTAACCTTGAAACAGTATGACCACATTTCGCGTATTGTATAAAAAAAAAAAAAAAAAAAAAAAAAAAAATTGACTCTTTAGAATTTTACTCTTAACGTTAAGTTTTGGGTAATTGTATCAAGTACGTACAAATTTATATACAGTATATATTTCTTGAGTGAATAGGAGTGTAAATGATATCCCGACATGTTTGTTTACAGCTGACGTAAACAAACATGGCGGGATATCATGTCGCGCCCGCAATATTGACATCCAAGCTCATACAAGCACTAAAACATAAGAAATAACAGCACACTTGGCTTCCCTGTTTAGGGTTAAAATTCGACATCCTCCACGTGAAAAATATGCTGGAGTTATGAGTTTTATGAGGAGTTTTGGGTTAACGAAGGGATGGGAAGGGGGGGAGGGTGGTACTATCTATATAAATGAACAAATCCATAAGGGCCGTGGCCGTGACCGTGACTATCTATATATATTTTCCAAGCTAAACACGAAATGATGTAGCAATGTGGAAGCCTGTACTTAAATGACAAATAAATTCACACCGAACACAGTAAAAGAATTATTTTGAAACAAATCAGCTAGACAAATAGGGATAAAAATGAATTATACTGTACAAAGATCGAATGTAATAGAGAATAAACATTTCTAGACGTACATGTTGACAACAAACTTTACTTCAATACTCACATGCAACATAAAATATTAAACTGCAATTGGCATACTTTAAAATATTATAAACTATGTCCCTCATCACTCCTTACACTATATTACAAAGTCATCAAAATTGTCTTCATACAGCATACTGTACTACACTTTTTTAAATCTCTGAACATGCTGAAGATCAAAACCATTTAATATAATTTCTTGTTCTCAACATATCATTAAAAACGTTAGATTGATTATGTGGTTATTGAACTGTATAAATCTCCGGTATGCCCCTATTTGCATTACTGCATCAAAATATGGAGACCTTATCTTCACGAGGGCATATCTGCTTTGGAGAAAGTTCAATACTGCACAATAAAAATCATCTAGGAACTTAGTAAACTCTCATACCAGGAACGGTTGAGGGCCACAGAACTAACTGCAAACCAGACATAACAGGGCTGATCTCATCGTAACTGTTAAAATAATTAACTAGTTGGAGGAGATTGATCCAGACAACTTATTTAAAAAGTAAAAATGTAATGCATACAAGGGGCAAAGACTTCAAGCTCAATATGCCACAATGTAAGCCAGAAAACAGGAGATACTTTTTCACCCACAGGGTTAAAACCCGTGTAGCCGGCGGAGCCGTAAATGCCAAGACATTACTGCAATTCAAAATCCTGTTGGAAAAAAATCAGGGAAAATGTGGGGGGGGGGTGAAGGAACATTTGACAAGCCATCGGTTTCCTGTCCCAGTCGGTCACTAAAGAGATGGTGGCCTTTAGGTAAATTCAGATAAACCAAAATCTAAAGCTCATTTTTGAAGAATTTACGACTTCTCGATATCCTGTGTGACGTCCCAGCAACTTTAAAATCAACCGAGGAATAAGTAAAATTGTCATGCAATTGAAGACTGAAAATATGAAAGCCTCTCAAATTATTTAGAATAGGAACAATTAAGCAAGTACAAAATATTAAGATGTTCAGTGTTAGCAAACAATCAACTATTTTCTTTACCTTTACTTAAGCCATATAGTTAAGCAACTACTGTATTTTCTTAAATTAATATTTACAATTAATATTATCCAATATCTGGATGTAATGTGTACTGTTGTTCCTTGTGCCAAACATTGACCAATATAACCACTATACTGTTATTTTTTAATTATCATCAAAAGCAGAAATCTAACATGCTCTGAATTCATTACCTTTTAACTTGAGTTGCACCTATTATGCAATCATTAATACTTAGTGATATTGCATTATACAAGTTAGCAATAAAACTGCCACTATTATTAATTTTAGAGATTTTTGTCATTACATATATACAGCACTGTTCAATATTCATCCTATAAACAATACTCTGAGATCCAGTATCCCACTTAAATATGTTTTAATACACTATGCATTCCCCAGAAGCTAATACAATTATAGTTGTCTTTTTAATGTTATTTATTAATAATGTTCATATCACAAATGACATTAAAATCCTATACAGTACTATATTAATATGTAACTGGTCGGAAGAGATACCGGTAATCAATTACATCAACAAAATTAGTTGATACATATCAATTATTTAAATATACAAATATTATTTGTATTGTCATATAAATTACAATACAAAAAGATAGTAAAAGCAACATCAAGTTGCTGTAAAGATAGTAACATCAAATTCCATACCGTCCATATGAATCTTAGGCTACGCGAACACAATGAACTGCCGAACATTAACAAAATCAACAACAGTCATGAACAGGTTCACAAAACCGAATCTCTTGTAAACATGGAACTAAATCACCTTGTAACTTATACAAGATAGTACAAACAGGATGAAAATGAACAAATTAATTAACCAATATTACAAAACCTCAAATACAATATCAACGACATATCGCAGTGTGTACATATCGCCCAACCAAAGAATAGGCGTTCAAAAAACGCCCAAGTGAAATGAAACACGGTACAAAAAAACAGTGGTCTAAACATACTGAATCTACCCTAAACATTTGTAACAAAATGCTAAATTTTTATATACTCACCAAGAAAAATGTCACAATCCTGGGTCCCTTACACAGTAACCAGTTCACGTAAAAATATAAACATCAGATCATCAGCAAACTATCCCCAGGATCTACACACACTAAAGACAGCATATTTAGCCACCAAAAAAATAATACTGTACACTGGAATCCCAACAGGGAAGCCCTAAAGGCACGTACATATATCTCGTATCTAATAGCCAGAACGCACTACTTGGTCTAGTATGCAAGACCCAAGTTGCCTAACAGCCAGAGTGATTTTCGTTAAACAACAAATTCAAATTGGTTATTTAAATTAGTATTATATTAAGAACATGAATTACTGACTTATGTTAGGTAGGTAATGTTTGTTTAATTTTCTACGTTAGTTTTAACTCAAAATAAAAATTAAAAATAATATACAGTATAATATAATGTAAAGCTTTATTATTATTTAAGAATTTTTTTTTTGAAAATAACATTTCAGAGAAATTGCTTGTTAGGCAAATCGGGCCTTGCATACTAGGTTTTGTAGTGCATTCTGGCTATTAGGTACATAAACATAAACATCTATCTACATTATATACATAAAACAAATAAAATCACAAACAATATACAGTACAGTATACACTAAAATTAGTGCACCAAACGCCTAACCATACACATACTCATTACGACACAAAACATAATACGAACACTAAGCTAAATCAGTCGCACTACACACTAATGTACAACTATTTAAAAACAAATTTGCAACTCATAACTTTATAGATTTTTATAAACATTTTCCCAAGTTCAACTTTTTAATTTATAGCATTTTGTCATATATATTCAGTACACTATAAATTGGTATGTTACTAGCTAATTCTAAAACCTATTAATTAAAATGCTGGCATTAGATCTAACAACAATGCTGTACAGTATTGTATTAGGCTTTATACTATTCAACTACGAGCGTGTTATTAAAATGGAATTTTCAGACAATTTTATATATTAAGCTAGTGCATATTTTATTATTGCAGCCCCCCCCCCCATATTCAACCATTAACTTTTTAAATATAATCAATCTCACTTAGTTATCCATGGTTTCCATTTTATTTAAATTTACTATAAATATATATAGATAGCTATATTATTTAATGATTAATAATGACTTTTCTTGTTAATTCAATATTAAGCTGAAATCAATTGTAAGCTGTTGGTTTTTTGCCACCTCAACAGCTTACTTCCGAACTAACAAGTGCACGGTAGTCTTTAATATAATTTAGGATTAAAATAAAGTCTACATTCATCGTGAAGTAGAATACACTTCTCGGTATATATTATATTCTCTGATGCAACGCTGTGAGTAAATGGGGTTTAAAGTAAAATTCACTATTATTACTAACAAAAATAATTTATATAATGTGTGTGTATTATTCGTATTACTGTTTGTCATTATTTGTATTGTTATATTTGTTATCTGTATTACTATTTTAATTATTTGTATTACTATGTTAATTATTTGTATTACTATTTTAATTATTTGTATTGCCATTTTTATTTTTTTATCAATAAATATACTTATTCATGCAGACAAATATTTACCATTACAAATTAAAACTGCAAATACAGTATGTCATTTCTGTAGAACAATTCTTTAAATAGGAATTAACTACACTATTCTGCCCATGTTGGGATGGTAGGGAGAAGGGTTGCAGAGAAAAAAAAAACAGAAGTGAGAAACATTGTGAAAATCTAGGGTTAGCTATACATGTACCTAGGATATGTTGAACATTATAAAGATGATCAGGTTACACAACCTGCCCTCCACTCCATCCAGGTGAGTATATTATACAAATGTCCGGGGTACTGTGAATTTGTGACATACTTAATATTTATATATTCAGCACCGCCGCAATTAATCTTATTAACTATATACAACTGTAATAATAATAAAATGCATGTATATAACATACCCCTAAAGTCTACTAGACAGCCTTACAATCGGCAAAGTATGTGGTACCAAGTCTAAGAGAAATCTGGTCCTCTTAATTATTCAAATTCAAATATGGTTCCTCTATTTGACTGCCTAAAATTTTCTTCGTCCCTCAACACGTAACCTAAACTATAGAAGCCTTGGCACCTTGTCTCTGAAGTGGTGGTTGTATCTGTAGGTAGTGTATCTTAGGCCAGATAGTGTGGTCATGGTGACCAGGCCTGTTATACTCGGAAATGTCTGCCCCTTATGGCGTTTGGAACAGATACCATTCAGTAAAAACTGCTGTTACTGAACGTGTCAAAGCTGGCTACATAGTGGCATTAATACAAAATTCGTTACATGACAAAGCTGGCTCGGTAGGCCTAGCTATATAAAAACAAATGTTGCTGTCAATAGCATGTCAAAGGTGTATATGTAGTGATGCTATAACTGAAACTTAACAGTACTCATACTTCTTACCTGGAATTTCAAGTAATAAACATGTAAATTAAGCATATACAACAATCAAATGGAAACAAACACCTGATATCCAGATTATAAGTATAAGCCTAAATTAAAAAGATTGTAGCAACCACGATTTAGCACGTACGTGCTAAATGTGTATCATTTAGCACATACGTGCTAAGTGGACAAAATACAAAATTTCACCCACCGACAACTAATTACGATTGAACTTGATAATAAAATGAACTAGCTAAATCTTCAACTAATAACACCGATAACACGCGAGCTACACCCACACACAACACGCGAGCTACACCCACACACAACACGCGAGCTACACCCACACACAACACGCGAGCTACACCCACACACAACACGCGAGCTACACCCACACACAACACGCGAGCTACACCCACACACAACACGCGAGCTACACCCACACACAACACGCGAGCTACACCCACACACAACACGCGAGCTACACCCACACACAACACGCGAGCTACACCCACACACAACACGCGAGCTACACCCACACACAACACGCGAGCTACACCCACACACAACACGCGAGCTACACCCACACACAACACGCGAGCTACACCCACACACAACACGCGAGCTACACCCACACACAACACGCGAGCTACACCCACACACAACACGCGAGCTACACCCACACACAACACGCGAGCTACACCCACACACAACACGCGAGCTACACTCACACACAACACGCGAGCTACACTCACACACAACACGCGAGCTACACTCACACACAACACGCGAGCTACACTCACACACAACACGCGAGCTACACTCACACACAACACGCGAGCTACACTCACACACAACACGCGAGCTACACTCACACACAACACGCGAGCTACACTCACACACAACACGCGAGCTACACTCACACACAACACGCGAGCTACACTCACACACAACACGCGAGCTACACTCACACACAACACGCGAGCTACACTCACACACAACACGCGAGCTACACTCACACACAACACGCGAGCTACACTCACACACAACACGCGAGCTACACTCACACACAACACGCGAGCTACACTCACACACAACACGCGAGCTACACTCACACACAACACGCGAGCTACACTCACACACAACACGCGAGCTACACTCACACACAACACGCGAGCTACACTCACACACAACACGCGAGCTACACTCACACACAACACGCGAGCTACACTCATACACAACACGCGAGCTACACTCACACACAACACGCGAGCTACACCCACACACAACACGCGAGCTACACTCACACACAACACGCGAGCTACACCCACACACAACACGCGAGTTACACACAAAAAAACCGTCTCTCACCTAATATGTCACATTTATTAGGGACAAAGCGACGTATTGGTAAAACTTAAAAGCGCCGTAATATTGACAGTTCCAATGCAACAGCCTCTACGTGGGTTGCTTGGATTCGTACGTTTTACATTGGTTGCATTTTGTACAGAGTGGTAAGTGAAGACAATGATGTGGCATGTGGACAGAGGCGAGTTCGTATGTTCAGTGTTAGCGAAGATTAGAACTATGTAATCTGCATCATAAATTATGGAAGTGTCCAAAAATAAATTGTCATTTGATAAACAGATGACAGCTCTTATAGAACTTATTATCTTAGTTTAACGAAGTTCCAGTTTGCATCTCTTCGCAGTTAAAATTCAATATTTTGTATTCATTAATACAAAAAAGTGAAAACTTATATAATGATTTATGGGTCAAAATACTGAATAATGTAGCCCATGCTCTTGTTTGGTAGTACTTATTGTAACGATGAGAATCACATATACTGACAAACGAAATTAGAAAGTTGAAATCTGAACTATCGAATTGGACACTGGGGAAAACTATTTTATACTTGTGTTACTTTGACAAACCAAACTAACCAAACTAACCTAACCTAACCTTTCTAGGCCTAATACAAGATATCTGAGGCCTAAAATAGTATATTTGTGTGCAATACTATGCCTAGGAATATTCAAGTTTTTTTTTAGTCTTGTTTATTTTAAAAGAATTCCTTAGTAGTCAGTATGCTACCATCTAAAAGCCCATTAAGAAAGTACGTACGAATGCGTGACTATTGCCGACCGTCACAATTGGTACTCTCTAAACGGGAATGGGTTGAATGTCATCATTTAAGGGTCATCATAAGTACTGCCGTAAGATGCTTAAGAGAGGCTTGACTCACCTTATCAGAGTCGCCGAGAACCCAGCCACAGCGGTGACAACCTTCCTCCAGGATCCCGTACTTCTGTCACACGATATACGTCTTAAAACAACGTCCACTAGTTAACAGGTTCCTCAGGACGCCACATTTGTCAAGTTTCCACTTACGAAAATTTCAAACGTAAGTCACCAGTAGTTTAAATCACTCACAAATTATACATTGCACTAAATCACGCTCACAAATGATAGTTTACATACATGGCGCAGGGGAGGGCGCCCTTGTCCGTCGCCATCCGTCCGCGACGACCCCTCCACTTAACGCCATTTTCGCTTCTGTTCCCGCCTAGTGGACGGCCCGCCGTGCCCCCCTGGAACACCTGCTGCTGGTGTGCGATGACTTCAACACATCACAAAGTCAATGCCAAATTATAATGACAATATTTGCAATTACGGTAACCATAATAATAATTATAAATAAAAACAAACATGAATAATTTAAAATGATGTACATACTGACAATTGTATTGACGATATTAATATAATCTAGTCCCGTATCGTAAGCCCCTGACAGTTTTAAATCGTCATACACAAACTCGATGTTGTTACACTGTCCAGCACAATTGAAAAAAAAAGACACCGAATCACAGACATGAAATTAAGCGAACGTGTATCATGTAAAAACGAAAAATGAAACAGGTTAAACAGACCCATTCACCTAAGCTTTTACCAATATTTAATTTACCATACACTAGCTTACTAATTTAACTACACTGTATCAATGAAACATGTCAGTATTAATTACAGTACACGGAAGCTTTACATCCTATATTGCCAACAGTTGTGATGGTTTAATATCTATACTGCCAAAATGTCGTCATTTAATTGCAAAACTAATAACGAATAAATTATTACCAGAAGGATTTGTATGTCTACACTGGAGTTTTGAGAATAACGTAGCCTCATGCAACTTGTCTATTCCTACAATGTTATTAGTTTTAGTTTTATATGTTCATGATTTAAGTCTGAATTATATCAGTTTATCATGAATTTGTTTGTATACAAGTGATTATATTGATATCAGCCATGATGTTTATTGCGTTGAGTATGCGATCCATAACTTATGTAATAATTGGCTGGCTAGGCTACTAAATTGATTTGTAAGAACGTATACAAACACAGCACACACTGTATTTAATAGCATTCAATACCATTAAATTTAATGTAATGAAAATGATAACAAGGAAGAGGAGACAAGCAGGACGGCACATATTGAAGGGGAACAACTCCCCCATAAACATCTGAAGAATATTACCTAGGAGTATATATAACACCATGACTTATTCCAGACACAAATAGAATAATTTTTGTTATATTGACACATTTAGGTACATCTGCATTTATGCAGTTACCCTAGACTATATGAAAGTGAGTACAGCGTGTCAAAACACTAGCTACGTGATGCTAAAAAAATCCCCATCACACAGCATGGTTAGTCATATAGAGGCATGTGATAAGTAGTCTGCACTGGCAGACTGGGTGCATTATGAGGATATCATGAACACAAGAGTGAATAAGGCAGCAGTGATACTAAAAGTCCCCATCTCGCAGGATGGTTAGTCATACTGAGCCATACGTTCAGTAGCCTGCACTGGCAAATTTTGGGTGCAATATGAGAATATCCTCAAGAATACGAGAGTGAATAAAGCAATTGGAAAGCTCCAGGTACCTTATGCCAATGGGTCTGAATGATTTAATAACTGGGCATTCGGTGATGTAGTGTGGGAGATCATGTCCCAGTTCTTGCTCACAAAGTTTGCACCTGGAGTGCTCAGGATATATTTTTTTGTTAAATGATATACAATACAAAGATCACATTTACATCAATTTACAAGAGAAAATACTATATTTATATATTTTTATATAATTCTCAGTTAATCAATTTTCAATATCATAACCGAGCATCAGCAATAAACCCCAAATGTTATACTGTACTTGATCCTGCCTCGCAAGAACTTCAATATTCAATATTCTGTTTACTGAGTAACTCTCCTGCCTGCCAATCCACACACAAGAAATGTAATCAGAAATAAGCAAAATTATTGTATTTTTAATTTTCTTGCATTTTATGTCAATATGAAACATAAAAAAAACTCATTAAATCCACTCTGATACTTGGTCCACAGAAAACTTTAAGAGTGTCTGTAATCCAGTTTACAAGAACAACTTTCTGCTCACAGAAATAATATATATGCATATTTTTCTCAATTTCAGTACATTGGTCACACCTATCGTTGTCCTTAATGCCCAACATTAACAATCTAGCATTTGTAGGGAGGGTCTCGTGAATATTGCGATACAATAATTCACGTTATTTTGGGGCAATAAATTTAGCATGAAGGTTTGCCCATATTACGCGCCAGTTAATGAGTGGATATGCCTCCTCTACTCTAGGAAACTATATGTGGGAACAGAATATCATACACGTGTTTACGGTTCATCATTAAAAAAAACCTTCAATATTACAAATCCGCCTGAGAACATCAATTGCACATGAATAAAAGTGAGGCGAAATAAAGGCAAAGTCAGTATACTCTGGCATATGTATCAAGTAGCTAACACGTACTTTACAAAAATAATGCCCTAGCACATTTACACTATTCCTTTGCATTATCTCCTTTCTAAAGGTAACATATAAGATAGCCAATGACTTATGATACACATTCAGTATTACTGAATGAGCTTTATTAGACTCCACTACCTTGAACCATGAATCTGTCCAGTAACTTTATTATACCAACTGCCAAGCCTCATCATACACGTTTTGTCCTTGTTAATGACAGCACCTGTTGCTCTCTCAAAGTTGTCTAACACATCACCACCGCGTCTTCTGTCGTGGTATCATCTGCATAACCAACAACAGGAAGTGTCATAGCATTAGGAGGACAAGGTGGAACAATAAAGTTGTTGCTTTTTATTGCCAAGTACAGTGGCTCTTGAAAGATAACATACAAAATCATTGAGAGGAGACATCCCTGACGTACCGCCCGTTCAATTGAAAATTGTTTACTCAAGACACCATATCTTGAGACGATTTCGGGGCTTTAGTGCCCTCGCGGCCCGGTCCTCGACCAGACCTCCACCCCCCCAGGAAGCAGCCCGTGACAGCTGACTAACTCCCAGGTATCTATTTACTGCTAGGTAACAGGGGCATCAGGGTAAAAGAAACTCTCCCCATTGTTTCTCGCCTGCGCCCGGGATCAAACCCGGGACCACAGGATCACGTTTCCCCTGTATTTTAATGTAAATTTATTCTCCAATTTTTGTAAATCGTTTATAGGTAAATAAGTATAACATTCAGGGTTTTCTAAAGATCTTGTTCTGTACTACTGAAACACTTGTTCACTAAGAATTGTAATGTATAATTGCCTTGTAACACTTATGTATATGTAATTTATATTGTATTGTTTTAAATAAAGATAAAAAAAAAATTAAAGCAGGAGATACACATGATGTTCGACTGAGTGCTACAATCTATCACAGAAGTGACACAATTAAAGTCGCCAAAAAAAAAATATTACGTGTATCATTTCTGATAAAATATAATAACTTTTAGAGAACAATTCCTCCCTCTTTTTCTTCCTGCGGGTGCCAGATGGAGCATACACATTAAGCAGAGAAATTATGGTGTCAAGAATGGAAAATCCTCGCATATAAAACATTACCATTATCATCCATTTCGGTATTAAGATCCTTTATGTGGGCTTGTTTAGCAATCAGTATCATCGTACCACCGTTCAACAGGTTCGTAGCATTTATTAGGATTTTAAAATAATCAATCAAGTTTCTTAACATCTTGTACGTTGTGTTCTTACACTAACAGCACATCCAATTTATGATTTTTAAACAAAGATACTAGTTGCAACTGTTTGATTCTACAGTTGAGCCCATTAATGTTTAAAGTAGCACAATTAAAAATTAATAGGCTTTCCGAATGTTATTTTGAGAGAGAAAAAATTACTCTTTATCAATCATTATCTCACTCGACACTAACTGAGTGTCATCTTTCCCTTTTCGAAATTTAAGTTTAATATTTTCCCTCACGGCTCGATTCTGTTCATGTTCTACAACATCCCACGTCGCATTATCGTTGTCATTTTTAACATGATCGCCACTCACCGGTTGTATTGTGCCTCGCTACTTGTCGGTAACTCTTTGTGACCTTGGTCAAGGTGAACTGGAATGGTAACCACCAGGTCAATTTTTTCACAGAATTTTAATTTAATTTAATTTTAATTTAATATAATTTCAATTTAATTTAATTTTAATTTAATTTAGTCTTCACATGACTGGTTACATAACCAGTTTTCACACGACTATTACTGTTTCTACCAGACCTTACAGAAGAGGGTGGAGTTGTCCTCTGCACACATTTCTTCGTCACTATCACGCATGGGGTCATCCTCTACATACAGTTGACAACTAATTACTTATTCTATCGTCACCTCGTCAGGCTCAACATCATCTTCAGCATCGCAGCTCAGGACTGTTGCAGTGACTATGTTATGGGCGTCCACATGTACTTTGTCCTGGCTTTCCTCACCCTCACAAGGTTGGATGACAGCAGGTATAGCGTCCTGAGCAGTGTTGTCTGCATCGTCCTTGTCTGATTTACCTTTATCGTACTGACCTAAGTCACCTGCACCGTCCTCACTCGCACTGGGAGTCACTTCCAGAGACGTTTCACGAACAGTTTTGGATTACTTCATCCATCCCACTTGGAACTGCAGCACTTAACAACAGTGAGTTCATTTCCTGGTTCACTGTCCTCATTTAATGGCAGAAAATCATATTCACGAAAAATGTTGATACGTTCTGTTTCCTCCACCTGGCAGGCAGCAGCTAAATGACCATTATGCCCACACTTAAAACAAGTTTTCAGTTGTCCACTGTACATAAATTTAATATATTGACCCACTACTGACACTAATGAAGGAATATTACGGTGAAGTTCCATTTTCACTGTACTTATACCACTGAAACACCCTTTTCCTGCTCCATAGGTATATTTATTGAAACGAACATTGTCCATTTTCCCGTATTATTCCAGAATGTGTGAATCAACATTTCAAAGGGTGCATCCCTCACAGAAACATATGTAAACGTCTTGCTCTAATTAATCACTTGCACTGGTCCTTTCTCATTAAGAAGACTGATAATGTCATCATCATACTTCTTTAGAAACTCGCAAAACGCCACATTGTTTTCAAATTTCACCACTATGTTTCCTAGCAGTGATTGGAAACCAAATATTTCGTTCATCTTTATCTGTAGCACATCGAAGATCGTCGTGTAGACAAAGTCATAATCAGTATTACAATTGAACTTGACCTTCCACTTGGGTGGAGGTGTGTAGGAGCCCATATACCATCCCAGCGTGAGTCTACAGGCTCATCAGTCAACACGCCGGCCGATAGCGATGACAAACACATCAGCCTACCACACGTAGCAGCGAAGAGCAACACAAACACGTCTGCTCATCAGCACGTCAGGGACGCGACTCCAGGTGAAGTGCATAATGAATACAAAATATACAGTTTTTCAATAATATGCTTCACATAATTGCATGAAATTAGCACTTTGATCTACAAATGTAGATCAAATTGCATTTGATCTACATCAATACAAATTGCATTTGATCTACATCAATACAAATTGCATTTGATCTACTTCAATACAAATTGCATTTGATCCACATCAATACAAATTGCATTTGATCTACATCAATACAAATTGCATTTGATCTACATCAATACAAATTGCATTTGATCTACATCAATACAAATTGCATTTGATCTATAAATGGTAGAAAAGAGAGGCGACACAATAGATATCAAATACTTGGGGATTTGACAGCGTGGAAAACAAGTGAGAAAATATTCACTAAAAAAAAACCAAATAATCGGGTATGCATGGAAGATGGAGACAATTGAGACACTAGAGAGTATAAATTTAAGGTGACATTAAGAAAATTAAATGAACTAAACGAGGAAGTAGAAGAAAAAATCAATTTACAAATTCTGACGTAAATATTATATTCTTAATTTACAGATAATGCACTTGCTGGACACAATTTTGTATTACAAAGATTTCAGCTCACAGAATATTCATATTTCAATTTACTTTATACTAGCATTGTATAAAGATTTACTAAATCTTTATACAATGCTGTAAACTTCATAAGTGTGTAAAGCATGTCGCCAAAAATATTTGAACCCTTTTATAGAATGCAAAGGCTTTTGAATCTAAACAGAGGATATGTTCAGAGCATATGCCACAAACAGGCGCCGGAGCACAAATGGGTTGACATCAATACATACAATGTTGACCCTTATAGCATGCTCCAACAGAAGTCGGCTACTCCTTATTGTTACGTTATAGCACAGTACTCGCTTCGACCAACACGCAACATGAATTCAGGTGTTGTGGCAACAAAAGAAGACTTCTATACCCACCTTAGACTGCTATCTTTACATGGTGAGTGGAATGTGAGCTCTTATCCTAGAGGGCAGTTAAATGTGACTTGAGCCCCTTACCGGTCAAAGAATAGAAGAAAGACTAACTGAATTCTGTTCTTTACTGAAAAGTACCATGGTTTTGTTACGTTAGTTAGTATTATCCCCACCGGTTTGACTCTTCCTGTTGGGAAATCGAGCATCGATTGAGAACTTTGTTACAACACAGATAATAAATAATTATTGCGTTGCTAATTCGCCAAATAAATTATTTATCAACAAAGACTTATATAATGTGTAGATTACACAATGTGCAATAACCGTGTTAAGTCGTGCTGGAGATTATATAAGGAATACAACATGCATATATGATATATATGAATTGTCTTTACTTTAACAACCTTACCACATAAAAGTGTGAAAAAGGGTAATCGTATGTATGCTTCCTTTTTTTACAAGGAAATGTGCTTTAAACCAGGTATGTCAAACATGCGGTCCTTTGCATGCACACCTGCGTCCTGCATAAAGGATTCTGTAATTTGGTCAGTTAACGGCCAAAATTGCAGGTTTTATAATTTAAACTATCACCTCAGACAGGATGGAAGCAAAGCACCTATGGGACCTGCTAGTTCCAGTTTGCACAGTTCTACTTTCAGTGTATTGTGAAGACTAATAATAAACAGAAGCTACCCTATGACTATCTTCATTGATCAAACTATTATGTATTAGCGATAAGACCTACCATTAATGTATAATGACTTACTGAAAATGTATAGCTCTTGAAATAGCACTTTCTCTGTAACTAGCTGACATTGTAAGTATATGGTGTGAAGGATAGATGAAATTGTTTATGTAATAATCTAAGATGAGGTCTGATAAAGACCTTTTGTGCCCTCTGTAATGCTTTTTGCGCTACCGCTCTCAGGATGGGTATGGGGTGCATAATAAACTAGCTGCCTCCGGCGGCAACAAAACACCTTTGGGATGAAATATCTAGAGCATCTAAGTCTAGCAGTATTTGTCATGGGTGACTTTAATTTTAGTGGAGTAAATTGGTGTAACAGAACAGGGAATAATGAAGCAGAAGATTTTTTAGAATTAATTGACGATTGCTTTCTTACGTAACACATTAAGGAACCAATGCAAGAAAACAATATTTTAGATTTAGTGTTAACTAACAGGGGAAACACAAATTAATGACAATGAAATAGGGAGTGAGCTAGGGAACAGTGATTACAAAAAAATCAGATTATGCATAGAATGGAATAGATCTGTAGGAGAAAATTCGGTTAAAGTGCCAGATTTTTGAAAAGCTGATTTCAATAGCCTAAGAAATTCTTTGGAGTGGGGGTGGGGGGGGGAGGGTTGGGCCGGTATTGGAGCGAGATGTGAACCCAGCGATAGGTGACGTAAAATGGGATTTCAATGTGGATTAAAAATATAACTTATTTAAAAATATTCTAAGCAAAGCACAGGAACGTAGTATACCATACAAATTGAAAAGATCGAATACCAATGACCCAAAGTGGATACCAAAGGATCTGAAGAACCTTATAGGTAAAAAGAGAGCCTTGTAAAACGGCTCAAATTGTGTGTCCAGAGAAAGCACACTTATTCAAGGATATTTCATTAACCAGGAACATTGTTGCTGAACGGATATATGAAATGTCAAGTGATTTGAAACAACAGTTGAAGGACGCATCATCAAGATTTGAAAATGAAAAATTAAAGCTGGCTCCAGGATCTGGCTTTTGCTGTGGACATTACTGCATAATTAACTGATCTTAATTTTAAATTACAAAATAAAAACAAATTCATCACTCGGTTGTATGATGACATCAAGGACTTCATTACAAAACTATTCTTATGGAAGTCACAACTGTCAAATGAAAATTTAGTTCATTTTCCTAAGTGCAAAGAGGTGAAAAACACTGTCAATACTGAGTCTGTACTTAGCTTTGCTAAGTATGACAGTCACCGGGAATTGTTGTCAAAGGAATTTCAGGAAAGATTTCGTGATTTATCATCTTTTGAACACCACTTTGCATTATTCTCAGCACCACTCACCTTTGATGTTGCCTAGGTAAAAGAAAGCCTGCAGATAGAACTATTAGAAATTCAGTCGAATTCTACACTCAGAGCAAAGTATCTTGAAGTGGGGATATCTGGTTTCTTTTCATACTTTCCTGAAAAGTTTAAACTTTAGAAAGTTTGCCACAATTATTATAGCAATGTTCGATTCTACTTATGTGTGTGAACAGTTATTTTCCTTCATGAAATCAACAAAAACATCTCAGAGAACAAGGATGACTGATTAACACTTATCATTTCTGATCAAAGTGGGAACTGCACAGACATTTCAGCCAGACATAGCCAAAATTGTTATTAAAAAAAAAAAAAGAAGTGTCAAGCCTCAGGACAAAACATTAAAAATGACTGAATAGTCGTAAATAATTGTTCATTTTCAATTGTTGTATATATATATATATATATATATATATATATATATATATATATATATATATATATATATATATATATATATATATATATATATATATGTATATATATATATATATATATATATATATATATATATATATATATATATATATATATATATATATGTCGTACCTAGTAGCCAGAACGCACTTCTCGGCCTACTATGCAAGGCCCGATTTGCCTAATAAGCCAAGTTTTCCTGAATTAATATATTTTCTCTTTTTTTTTCTTATGAAATGATAAAGCTACCCATTTCATTATGTATGAGGTCAATTTTTTTTTATTGGAGTTAAAATTAACGTAGATATATGACCGAACCTAACCAACCCTACCTAACCTAAGCTAACCTATCTTTATAGGTTAGGTTAGGTTAGGTAGCCGAAAAAGTTAGGTTAGGTTAAGTTAGGTAGGTTAGGTAGTCGAAAAACAAATAATTCATGAAAATTTGGCTTATTAGGCAAATCGGGCCTTGCATAGTAGGCTGAGAAGTGCGTTCTGGCTACTAGGTACGACATATATATATATATATATATATATATATATATATATATATATATATATATATATATATATATATATAAATATATATATATATATATATATATATATATATATATATATATATATATATATATATATATATATATATATATATATATATATGACAGTGTCAGACCACGGAGGAAAACTAAAACAGGAATTTCCTTAAGTACTTTCGTATATTAATACAAAATGAGAAGGAGTGGGAACTTCACTCCTTCTGAAGATGTATAAATATACGAAAGTACTTAAGGAAATTCCTGTTTCAATTTTCCTCCGTGGTCTGACACTCACATTTTTAATCACGTGTTTATTTTTGTGATACACACACACATATATATATATATATATATATATATATATATATATATATATATATATATATATATTTATATATATATATATATATATATATATATATATATATATATATATATATATATATATATATATATATATATATATATGAGAAAGCTGCATGAACGCGCAAGCCATAGATCACTAAGAACTCTTTGACCCGGCGGGTCAAAGAGCTCTTAGTGATATATATATATATATATATATATATATATATATATATATATATATATATATATATATATATATATATATATATATATATATATATAATGTTACTGAATAAGACTGAAATGGTTAGATAAATTATTCTAGCTCGGATATGCAGCCATCCTCCGGTTTTAGTAGTACTTATAGTAACGATGAGGACCATAGTATATACCGACGTACAACGAAATTATAAAGTAGAAATTGGCACTGTTGAGTTGGACAAACCGGAAAACTATTTTTTACTTGTGTTGCAAAAACAAATAGTAAAAGCACAAGAATGCCTGCAGATAGAACTATTAGAAACTTAGTCGGATTCTACACTCAGAGCAACACACATGATATACCTACCTAACCTTCATATGCTTAATATACGATATCTAAGGCATAATAAAGTACATAGGTGTGCTATTCTAGGCCTAGGAATACCTAAGTTTGTTTTTTAGCTTCATTTTTTATAAAAGAAGTCCTTACGAGTCAGTATACTACTATCTAAAAGTTAAATACGTACGAGTTCGTGACTATTGACGATCGTCACAATAGGTACTTTCTAAACAGGAGGATGGGTTGAAGACACTTGGGAAAAGTTGAAAAATTAACTCCACAGTTCATTTTAAAATTATATTTGGCCTGGCGCGTCAGTTAAAAGAAGCTGGTTCAAGTGAATCTGTCTTTTCAACCTGTTTCATTTTACTCCTTTACATGATAACATCGCTTAATTGTATTGCTTTTATATATAATCCTATTCAAACTCTGTTGCATTTTATTTACCAGCGTAATAGCTTACGTTAAAGAAGACTTGCAAACACGAAATTAATTTTATTCAGTATTTTCATGTATTCTGAAAACTGAACAAATATTGTGCTTTCATGTCCATATTTTGGTAAATCATTTCTTTAACACACGTCTGAGTTTGTATTTACTATTTTCTTTGAATGTGGCGATTTTCGCTATTATCTACAGCACAACAATATTTTATTTATTGGTGATGATTTGAAACTGGTCGGGGAATAACGGTTCGAGACTAGGTTGTTTTTATTTGTAATTGTTATTATTGTTGCCATTATCATTTCTTGAAAACCTGTTAATTTATGTAAATAAGATCCTTATATTGTATATTATTTAATAAAGAAAACAAAAAAACCTGTTTATTTACGTTTTTTAGATTTGTTGATTTCACAATCAAGGAAAGTGTAACAATATCTTCTTTTCGTATGACGATTTGCACGACTTCATACCGATCATGGTGTTGAACTAGTTACACGAACTAATTAGTAATATTTACGGTATTATTATTATATTTATATATTTGGTTTTATTTTTAATTGTTAGTATTATTATTACCAATATTATGATTGTAGTCATTAAAATTTATAGATGACCGTGCAGTGTGTTGTGGCGTAGTTATCGTACACCAGCAGCAGGGGTTCCAGAGGGGGGCATTGTGGGTCGGCCAAAGTCACAGGCGAAAATGGAGTCGAGAGATAGGGGGAGTTTTGGACGAATATCAAGGGACCTGGGGGTTCCCTCGGACACCCACCCTGACGCCCTGTATGCAGTCTATTACTTGTGAGCGTGACTTAGTGGTGTTTAATTTGTGAGTGATTTAAACTACTGGTGACATAAGTTTGAAATTTTCGTAAGTGGAAACTTGACAAATGTGGCGTCCTGAGGAACCTGTTAACTAGTGGACGTTGTTTTAAGACGTATATCGTGTGACAGTAGTACGGGATCCTGGAGGAAGGTTGTCACCGCTGTGGCTGGGTTCTCGGCGACTGGTAAGGTGAGTCATCTAAGTACCTTATTATGGCAGTACTGTGGACAGGTGGGATATACCAGTTACCCCTAAATGTTGGACTGTTTAGCCCCTTTAATCATCATATTATGCGTTACGTCCATTAAATAATTCGGCTTGTTCTTAAATCGCCAAAATCGTCATGTTTTGAACATTAAATAATCGTATTAGTTATTTTGACCCTTAAATAATCGTATCAGTTATTTTGACCCTTAAATAATCGTATCAGTTATTTTGACCCTTAAATAATCGTACCAGTTATTTTTACCCTTAAATAATCGTACCAGTTATTTTAACCCTTAAATAATCGTATCAGTTATTTTGATCCTTAAATATCAGTTATTTTGACCCTTAAATATCAGTTATTTTGACCCTTAAATATCAGTTACTTTGACCCTTAAATATCAGTTACTTTGACCCTTAAATATCAGTTACTTTGACCCTTAAATATCAGTTACTTTGACCCTTAAATATCAGTTACTTTGACCCTTAAATATCAGTTACTTTGACCCTTAAATATCAGTTACTTTGACCCTTAAATATCAGTTACTTTGACCCTTAAATATCAGTTACTTTGACCCTTAAATATCAGTTACTTTGACCCTTAAATAATCGTATCAGTTATTTTGACCCTGAAACAATCGTATCAGTTATTTTGACCCTTAAATATCAGTTACTTTGACCCTTAAATATCAGTTACTTTGACCCTTAAATAATCGTATCAGTTATTTTGACCCTGAAGCAATCGTATCAGTTATTTTGACCCTTAAATATCATTATTCATTATTTTGACCCTTAAATATCATTATTCATTATTTTGACCCTTAAATATCATTATTCATTATTTTGACCCTTAAATATCATATTATTCATTATTTTGACCCTTAAATATCATATTATTCATTATTTTGACCCTTAAATATCATATTATTCATTATTTTGACCCTAAATCATCATATCCTTTATTTTAATTCTTAAATCATTATATCAGTTTGATCCTTAAATCGTTATATCAGTTTGATCCTTAAATCATTATATCAGTTTGATCCTTAAATTATTATATCAGTTTGATCCTTAAATTATTATATCAGTTTGATCAACCACTTGGGCTGGACGGTAGAGCGTCGGTCTCGCTTCATCCAAGTCAGCGTTCAATCCCCGACCGTCCAGTGGTTGCGCACCATTCCTTCCTCCATGCCCTTGAACAAATAGCCTGGATGTGTCACAACGGAAAGGTTGATGATATTCTTGAGAGAGATAAGAATTTTGCACCAAGACTGTAATCTTTTGTTGAATTATCTGCATGTCTTGCAAATTGTCTATACAGTATACCTAGGTCATAAAAGTATTTGTGTGTACGTCTGATACCATACTACTTGTGTAAAGGAGGAAATGTATATGTTTATCTCTCAGAATGTTTGGTAATATGTTTGTTTGTGATGTGTGTCTATGTATGTATTAACACGATGTACTGAACGGGGTGAGAATAGCTTGAGCTACCTCATCCCTTTGTATGTATTTTACCTTAATAAACTTATTTCAATTTCCTCCATGTCCCATCCCAAATCCTTATCCTGACCCCTTCCAAGTGCTATATAGTCGTGATGGCTTGGCGCTTTCCCCTGATAGTCCCTTCCCTTGAGCCTTAAATCATTATAACCGTGTGATCCTTAAATCATTATAACCGTGTGATCCTTAAATCCTCATATTAACCGTTACTTTGATCCAAAAATCATTATATTCGTTATTTTGTTAAACTATGATAATAATTTGTCATTTGTATAGCAAGTGACAATTTATTTCCGGACATTTCCATAATTTATGATGCAGATTACATAGTTATCTTAGCTAACACTGAACATATGAACTCATCTCTCAAGCCTGCCACATCATTCTTTTGACTTTGCCACTCCGTAAAAATGCAACTGTTAGCCTAATCAAAAACGTAAGATCCCAAGCAACCCACTTAAGAAACTGTTGCATTGGAACTGTCAATATTACGGCGCTTTTAGGTTTTACCAGTACGTTGCTTTGTTAACGGATTGGCCGAATCTTTAATAGATATGATGTATTAAGTGAACAGACGGTTTGCGCCCGCAGCCAGCCAGGTGCACTGTTTTTCCAAAGTAGCAACTTTGAAGTAATTATTATTTTGATGTAAATTTTAGTTGGGTCTTCGTTATACTTACGGTGATTACTGTTTACAAGTTATAAATACAATAGAATAATTCCACGGATACACACTTTTGTGCAAGTGTTCTGAGCTTACACGTTAATAATATTTATCAATGTGGATGTGGCGTTTTCGATTGCGATGACTTACACGAGGTAAATGTAAACTACTAAATTACTGAGAAAGTTCACCAACAATGTAAGATTTCTCCGGATAATTTTCCCCGTCGCCATAAGTGACGGGTGATGAGGCAAGTTTCCCCAAGCTACCTTTATGGCGTGGAATTGGTTCTCTCCGTTCCAACCAGGGGCTTTATACTGTATATATTACTGCTCGCCAGCTATATGACAATTAACAACTCAAAGAATGAAAGTAACTCGATGGTTGTGGGTTTAGTTTGTTTTCGGTGTAATTAGTATGTGGGTGTAAGTGGTGTTGTTGGTGTAAGGTCATTTCTGAATATTTACATTGGCAGTACTATAGCCAACGTTTTCGGTTATGCTGCTGATTTATGAACAGTAAACAAATGTGACTAGAGTAGTTACTAGAGTATAGGAGGCATATTCACTCTTTAACTGGCGAGTAATATGGGCAAACCTTCTTGTTAAATTTATTGCCCGAAAACAACGTGAACTATTGTATCGCAATATTCATGAGACCCTCCCTACAAATGATAGGTTGTTGTTGGGCATTAAGGACAACGATAGGGGTGACCAATGTACTGAAATTGAGAATAATATGCATATATTTTCTTTCTGTGAGCAGAAACTTGTTCTTGTAAACTGGATTACAGACTCTCTTAAAGCTTTCTGTGGACCAAGCATTAGAGTGGATTTAATGAGGTTTTTAATGTTTCAAATTGACATAAAATGCAAGAAAATTAAAAATACAATAATTATGCTACTTTCTGATTATATTTTTTGTGTGGATAGGCAGGCAGGAGAATTACTCAGTAGACAGAATATTGAAGTTCTTGTGAGGCAGGATCAAGTACAGTATAACATTTGGGGTTAACGGTTCATGCTCGGTGATGGTATGGAATATTGGTTTACTGAGAATTATATAAAATATATAAATGTAGTATTTTCCCTTGAAAATTTATGTAAGTATGATCTTTATATTGTATATTACTTAATAAAGAAAAAACAAAAGTTCTACTTGCACCGACCAAAGATGCTATGGAAACCTTGATAGGACTATGAGAAAGATATAGTGCAGAATACAGCGTTACTTTCAATCCAGCCAAACGTGCTGTAGTTTCCTTTTACTGGCAGGATTAATTTTATATTGATTCTAAATTAAAATAACTTGGGATATATTCTTATAAAGTATTCAGAAAAGCATCTGGGGCATATAATTTCCTATAGGACCCACTTGTCAATTTTTTATTTATCAGAGACCTAAACATTAGAAAAAAATGAGTGAATTCGGTAATCTTGATATCTGGTCGAAAGTAAAAGTTATTTAACAGTGATTGTCTAAACCTGTATAGATATGAACTATGAAACATTCAAAATACTTATCTTAGTAGGCTTAAATGTGAACGGAAGACATGTTGAAGACGAATCTTGGGTGTCCATCCTCGCAATCTCATATCAGGCTTGATATCCACACCCACACTTGAAGAAATTGTTCACAAACGAATGATATTCTTTTGTATGAAGGGAATCACCCTCCAACAAACTCAATACATTCTTTTTTAGGCACTCACTGTCACAGCCCACTCCAACATTTCCATAAATATGAACTTAATTGTCAGGAAATACAACTTAAGAATAAGTGATATATATATATATATATATATATATATATATATATATATATATATATATATATATATATATATATATATATATATATATATATGCAAACAAGCCTGAATGGTCCCCAGGACTATATACAACTGAAAACTCACACCCCAGAAGTGACTCGAACCCATACTCCCACAACTGGTATGTACAGGGACGCCTTAATCCGCTTGACCATCACGACCGGACATAAGGAAGTGATAGCCGAGGCTATATGAACCACTTCCCCGCCGGCACTCGGATGGTAATCTTGGGCATAGCATTTTATCAAATCACCTCATTCTTTGGGGCACACGTGAGGAACACAAATGCAAACAAGCCTGAATGGTCCCCAGGACTATATACAACTGAAAACTCACACCCCAGAAGTGACTCGAACCCATACTCCCACAACTGGTATGTACAGGGACGCCTTAATCCGCTTGACCATCACGACCGGACATAAGGAAGTGATAGCCGAGGCTATATGAACCACTTCCCCGCCGGCACTCGGATGGTAATCTTGGGCATAGCATTTTATCAAATCACCTCATTCTTTGGGGCACACGTGAGGAACACAAATGCAAACAAGCCTGAATGGTCCCCAGGACTATATACAACTGAAAACTCACACCCCAGAAGTGACTCGAACCCATACTCCCACAACTGGTATGTACAGGGACGCCTTAATCCGCTTGACCATCACGACCGGACATAAGGAAGTGATAGCCGAGGCTATATGAACCACTTCCCCGCCGGCACTCGGATGGTAATCTTGGGCATAGCATTTTATCAAATCACCTCATTCTTTGGGGCACACGTGAGGAACACAAATGCAAACAAGGCTATCACTTCCTTATGTCCGGTCGTGATGGTCAAGCGGATTAAGGCGTCCCTGTACATACCAGTTGTGGGAGTATGGGTTCGAGTCACTTCTGGGGTGTGAGTTTTCAGTTGTATATAGTCCTGGGGACCATTCAGGCTTGTTTGCATTTGTGTTCCTCACGTGTGCCCCAAAGAATGAGGTGATTTGATAAAATGCTATGCCCAAGATTACCATCCGAGTGCCGGCGGGGAAGTGGTTCATATAGCCTCGGCTATCACTTCCTTATGTCCGGTCGTGATGGTCAAGCGGATTAAGGCGTCCCTGTACATACCAGTTGTGGGAGTATGGGTTCGAGTCACTTCTGGGGTGTGAGTTTTCAGTTATATATATATATATATATATATATATATATATATATATAAATGGTGCGGCAGGTATACAAGATAGAATAAAGCAACTAGCCAGCAAACAGAACAAGGAGACCTTCAGCTGGATAATTTGAATATTCAAGGAACTACTGTTAAGAGAGATGGATAACTGACAGGCATTTAGAGTCCTGTAGGAGTCAGATCTATGTTGCATGAACTGTGTATTACGAGTGATTCTCATCCGGGCGAGCCCTAGAATCAGTTGATTGAGTGTGCTGAGAATGTGAAAATTTGTTGCATAAATTCATTGAATGAGTGAGCATATATTAGTCCTTTAAATTGTATCATCAGGAGATATTAGAACATAAGAATAAAAGTAACTGCAGAAGGCCTATTGGCGCATACGTGGCAGCTCCTATTTATAATCACCCAATCCCACTCATATACATGTCCAACCTACGCTTGAAATGTAGGTTGAAACGCATTGGAACATAATATTCATGTTATTCATTAAGACTTTATATTGGTAAATATTAAACTGTAAACTAACACAACTATAAATGTATTAAACAGACGTTTATGAATAAGAAAATTGAATTTAAAGTAATTGGTGTATGTTGTGGGCGTAACATGCAGTTGCCACATGGAATTTTTATTTAGGCCTATCCGTTTATTTTAGAAGTTATAACGTTTTGTCTAAATTTGATTGCAGCATATATTTGATTTTTTCAATATTTCAAATTCTTGTTTAAAAAGTCTGAACACGACAGGTTTATCACCAATACCTTACCAGATTTTTCATGTACGGTAACAGCAAAATTTTTATAACATCACTGGCATAAAATATTTTTATTTTTTTTATTTTAAAATATAGTAAAATTGTTTTAGTAATATTACTACATAGACACATTTGATATATATATATATGTAACAGCAGAATTGTAAACATCACTAGCAAGGCTAGCCAACGTTGACATGTTCAATAACAACAACTTTGTTGAATGATGTAGATGTAAAACTCCAAAAGAGAAGCACACACTTAATCCAGAGAACAACAGACCTGGTCACCCACATCACACAGGCTTCAGATAAGCTACCTACAAATCCAACCCCCCAATCCCAAAGTATGTAGCCTAGGATGGCAGGCAAGTTGTGCAACCTAACCATCCAGCATTTTTTTAGCTATATAGATAGCTAATCCTATATTAATAGGGTAAACTATCATGTAAACTACTACTTGATAGTTTACATGATTGTGTTTTCCCTCAACCACCCTTTTCGCTTCCCTCCCAGCGTGGGCAAAATGGCCGTATGTGAGGAAGTGTTGGGGGGTGGATATACATAGGAGATGCCACATGTGGGCCAATAGGCCTTTTGCAGTTTTCTTGATTTTTATGTTCTGCCGAAAATGGAGAATACTACATTTCCGAATTGAAATTGTTACTGTAAATATTTTTCCAGCATGAATAATTAAAATATAAATATAAATATTAATTAAATAATAATAATTTGAAATAAAAACATTGCATCGTTACATAGAAGTATTAGTACTGTAGTAGTGAAAATGGAAGCCATCCTCCTGTTTAGATAGTAGTATACTGACTAGTAAGGAATTCTTTTTAAATAAATGAAGCTAAAAACTAACTGAAATATTCCTAGGCCTGGTATAGCACACATGTACTGTATTAGGCCTCAGATATCGTTTTGGCCAAGGAAGGTTAGGTTAGGTTTAGTTTGTCTTTGCAAACCCAAGTAAAAAATAGTTTTCCTATTTGTCCAACTCAATAGTTCAGATTTCTACTTTCTAATTTCGTTGTACATCGGTATACATACTATGGTCCTCATCGTTATTATAAGTACTACCAAAAAAATGGGCTAGAAAATAAGAGCCTCGTGCTGCAGTGTTGCGTCAGACACACAACCCACCAGTGGTTCCCAGGCGTGGGTGCGCCGGACATGCCACTTTTGTAATACATTAAATAATGCCAAACATAAACTAAGAACAAGCTCGGTAACTTTTGTAGTGTACTGTTTTATCACGTATATTTATAAATAAACATAATTTGTGCGAGAACATTAGCTAAGAGAATCACAGAGGTCTAAGATGCAATAAAGAACCACTGATTCTCGGTTCATACAGTATATTTAAGTAATGAATTGTGTTCAAGACCAAATTAATCTGATTGATCATAGGCTCTTGTGAAGGCCTTAATAACCCTGTGTTGATTGGTCTTTGACCCAAAACTAAACAGCATTCTAGATATATCTAATGGTAACATCTCTAATCTAACGTGCATTAGATTTAGATAAGGCCGTTCTAAGTTATGGTGTACTGACTTTGTGGCATGAAATGTAATAAATTAAACAAATAGTTCAACTTATGTAAAGATTGCAATAATTCTAAAACTTAAAATTATGATTGTTTCAAACAATTTTTTCATAAATACTGTAATTACAAACTGAAATACCAAATACAGAAAGTAGTGAAATCTAACAGTATTTATAATGATAATGGTATGGTAAGAAGTGTCGCTGCTTAACACTTATATATGAATATATTGTAGGGAATTAATAACATTTGCGATAGGAACATTTATTAATAAATGTAAAGAAATTATACAAGAATGTATACACAGAGTTGTATATACTCTGCTTCTCAGTGTATATACATTGAGAGTTTAGTCCAGGACAATGATCAGGTCTAACGTATTCTTTCAGGTTGGTCAGTAAACAATGGTTGTGTTCCTAATATAACCCTCCCGAGGTTGATAGTCCTTAAGCCTAATACGAAAAAAATACCAAGAGTAAAAATATAGGTAAAACTCTTAACTGAATTTACCTTGGGTAATGTAAAATTTATTTAACAGATTAAAGTTGAAAAGGGCGTTAGTTCCAAATATGCCAAAAATATGCAATAAATGAAAACTAGTTCGATTTCAAACTTTTTTGACAAGTTGTATATAAAAAGTGTTTCATTTGGTCCAAGTCTCAGTATCGTAGCATAAATAGGAAGGGAGAGAAAAATATTGACTTGTCAAAAATTTTCCAAATTTTTTTTATCTTTATTTAAGAATATGCAATATAAATTACATATACATAAGTTTTACAAGGCAATTATACATTGCAATTCTTAGTGAACAAGTGTTTCAGTAGTACAGAACAAGATCTTTAAAAAAAAAAAACTGAATGTTATACTTATTTACCTATAAACGATTTACAAAAATTGGAGAATAAATTTACATTAAAATGCAGGGGAAATTATTACATTTATATATATTTTATATAATTCTCAGTAAACAAATTTTCCATATCACCGGCAAAACGATTATCAAACAAAATTGTCAACTGAAATCATGTCTATGACTCTCAGCTATCACAATAGCATACCGTGTATTAAAAAACAAATTATAATTAGTTTTATTAAAAAAAATTAGTTAACTTTTTTTTTTTAATTTTACTTATTTATTTATCGGGCGATTTGCATGAAACTTATACACCTGACTGCACGTAAGCCTATCTGTAAGGGTGCCAATTTTGGAGGAAATTGGTTGATGTCAACCTCAGCCAAAGATGGCAGCACCTTAGACTTTAATATTTTAAAGATTTATTTTTCAAGTAACATAAACGAGTTGGCACTCATTTATTATTATTAAATTTACATGAAACGTACACCTTATATGTAAAGTTTGTCTCTAAAATCTGAAGGAAGCGTTTTTTCCTAATTTCATTTATTGATTTTATAAATAGCAATAAACATGATATATTTGCATAATTTTTTGGGGGGGAGGAACTTTGACTATTTGTATTAGTAAAACTAAAGATGTTTTGGAAAATTCCCTTCTACAGATCCTTTATTTAATGCTAATGTGTCAGAAAAGTGTCATAGAATGATTATATCTGAAAAGGTGCAAGGTTTCAACTCGAAAATGTGTAATATATGTTGAAAAAAAAATTAAATCTCCCTTTCTATTTAGGCTGCAGTACTTGGAACAATTGCAGCCCTTTTCATATACAACTAGTCACAAAATATTGGTTGACATTGAACAAAGTTTAAAAAAACTATAACGCCCCCTGAAGTCATACTGTATCTAAAGATTTTGTTGTTTAGGCTAAATATTGAACATGTGCTGTAGTACAATTATATGAAATTAATAATAATGTAGCAATTATAAAACTAACCTATGTAATGCGCTATCAATAATTAAATATTTATGATTATATAATAGGTGCAGCTCGTTAAGAGGAATGACAATGAATTCAGAGCGTAAATGAATTCAACTTTTTGATGATAATTCAAAAATAGCATTATAGTGGTTATGTTTGGCACAGGGAATGTTTGGCACGCAATACACATGTTACATAAATATTTAGAAGTAATGATTTTAAGATAGTTGTTTGATAGTTGATAGTAAGATATGATAGTTTTTATATGATAAATAAGGGATTATTTATTAAGTGCTTCATGGTATATTTTATAACATTAAATTTTTCACACTTTTAAATCATAGGAGACTCATATTATCGGTCTTCATATTTGTTGATTTTGCTTCTTGGTTGAGTCAAACACTTGGACGTCATACAGGTAACAGTATTTATTTTCTGGTTGACGCAGAGCATTGTTGCGTCCCTAAAAGAGAGTTTTAGATTTTGGTTTGCACAGTCATTATATGACTTTGTTATATTAAGAAAAAATGTGTGATAGAACTTGGTTGTTTAGTATGGATAGATATTTAAATAAGTTTAGTACAGTATGTTGCCTGAAGACAGTTTTTTATGACACGTATGATACTTTATTTACGTTAAATATGATTTCTGAAGTAAAGTTTTTTGGCAATATGTAAGTCTAGAAATGTTCATTCTATTCAACATTTAATCTTTGCAGAGTATTTAATATTTTTACATCTATTTGGCTAGAAATTTGTTTGAAAATAATAATTTTATTGTCTTCAGTGTAAATTTATTGGTCATTAAAGTGCGTACTTTTGTTATATATAGCAGTGTGTGACTTTAAAAAACATAAAGATAGTACATTCTGCAAATAGTACTGGTTTAAGGAGTTTTGACGTGTTGGATGGATCATTGATGTTTATGAAGAATAAGAGTGCCAAGTCATCTGTGCTGAACCAGGGGAAATCAGTATTGATTGGCAGATTGCGTGATGTAATTGATGCTCGCCTATTGTTTTCAATTACTAAGGGATGATGGATAGGCTATACAAATTGTAGTATTATTAATCAGTCTTGGGGTCACCTACCGAAGGTGCTTGAACATTATAACCTTGAAGGTATGAAACAAAAATGTGTATTGAAGGGACCAGATTCCTGACGTACGGTATCGGGCAGTGAATAATCATGTTATTCTGGTGGATGAGTGCAGAGCGTTCGGGATTTATAGTCCTAAGGGTCGGGGTTCGATCCCTGGCGCCTGCGGAAACAAATGGGCATAGTTTGTTTCACCCTGATGCACCTAGCAATAACTAGGTACTTGGGAGTTGGACAGCTGCTTCGGGGTGCTTCCTGGTGACGTGTGCTGCCTATAAACATAAGTTTCGGAATTATACAAATCATTACATTTTATATAAGCGCTTTCAGGTCTTTAGGAGTCTGTAATTTCTCTATCAGACCTGAGTCTTTGGAACAATAGTCTTGACAGCAGAGATGGGGATACCTAGGTCTAATTTATCTTTATATTTGTTAAACACTAATTTGGCTGCAATGTCTGTGCCATTATAATGGGTTATATTTATGAGATGGTATCCATACAAAAGAAACTCTAAGACCTTTATTTTGTGCAGCGATCAGGTCACTTATAATTGGAGTTAAGAGGTTCATGCTGTTAGTAGTGCAGGAAAAATTTTCAAGTACCTAAAGAGCACTTGAAATTACATATTATTCCTCCTCCTGTCTCTCTTAATGTTCTGGTAGCTAGTTGTAGTGCAGTCAGCCCTGTGGAGAGATCGGCCAGTTGTTTAACCTAACACAGTGTGTGCAAGTTTTTTTTCTGTAAAACCTACATTCTTGTGCACGGTCACTGCTGTGCCTGCGTACGTTCACTACTATGCTTGCACTAATACTCGGCTTGTACTCACCTGTTTGTGCTTGCGGGGGTTAAGCTTCGGCTCTTTGATCCTGCCTCTCAACTAATCCCACAGCAGCTAATCTCACTTGCGTGTACACTGCTGTGCTTGCAAAGGTACACTGTTTCTTAACTTTTGTTGGAGTTATTGAGTTCAGTACTTTATTGGGTATTTTGCAAGTTCTAGTTTATTATAATGTAGCGACATTATTGTAGTATAAGTTTTGGAAGGCTGCGAGCAGCCGCTTCCAACAGCCTAGCAACGAGGAGGCCTGGTTGACGACCGGGCCGCGGAGACGGTAAGCCCCGAAAGCATCTCGGGTAGTAGCGGTAGTAGGGTGGTGGCGTCAGGTGTTCACAGGGTGGGCATGGTGGCGTCAGGTGTTCACAGGGTGGGCACGGTGGCGTCAGGTGTTCACAGGGTGGGCACGGTGGCGTCAGGTGTTCACAGGGTGGGCACGGTGGCGTCAGGTGTTCACAGGGTGGGCACGGTGGCGTGAGGTGTTCACAGGGTGGGCACGGTGGCGTGAGGTGTTCACAGGGTGGGCACGGTGGCGTCAGGTGTTCACAGGGTGGGCACGGTGGCGTCAGGTGTTCACAGGGTGGGCACGGTGGCGTCAGGTGTTCACAGGGTGGGCACGGTGGCGTCAGGTGTTCACAGGGTGGGCACGGTGGCGTCAGGTGTTCACAGGGTGGGCACGGTGGCGTCAGGTGTTCACAGGGTGGGCACGGTGGCGTGAGGTGTTCACAGGGTGGGCACGGTGGCGTCAGGTGTTCACAGGGTGGGCACGGTGGCGTCAGGTGTTCACAGGGTGGGCACGGTGGCGTCAGGTGTTCACAGGGTGGGCACGGTGGCGTCAGGTGTTCACAGGGTGGGCACGGTGGCGTCAGGTGTTCACAGGGTGGGCACGGTGGCGTCAGGTGTTCACAGGGTGGGCACGGTGGCGTCAGGTGTTCACAGGGTGGGCACGGTGGCGTCAGGTGTTCACAGGGTGGGCACGGTGGCGTCAGGTGTTCACAGGGTGGGCACGGTGGCGTCAGGTGTTCACAGGGTGGGCACGGTGGCGTCAGGTGTTCACAGGGTGGGCACGGTGGCGTCAGGTGTTCACAGGGTGGGCACGGTGGCGTCAGGTGTTCACAGGGTGGGCACGGTGGCGTCAGGTGTTCACAGGGTGGGCACGGTGGCGTCAGGTGTTAACAGGGTGGGCACGGTGGCGTCAGGTGTTCACAGGGTGGGCACGGTGGCGTCAGGTGTTCACAGGGTGGGCACGGTGGCGTCAGGTGTTCACAGGGTGGGCACGGTGGCGTCAGGTGTTCACAGGGTGGGCACGGTGGCGTCAGGTGTTCACAGGGTGGGCACGGTGGCGTCAGGTGTTCACAGGGTGGGCACGGTGGCGTCAGGTGTTCACAGGGTGGGCACGGTGGCGTCAGGTGTTCACAGGGTGGGCACGGTGGCGTCAGGTGCTCACAGGGTGGGCACGGTGGCGTGTGGTGCTCACAGGGTGGGCACGGTGGCGTCAGGTGCTCACAGGGTGGGCACGGTGGCGTCAGGTGCTCACAGGGTGGGCACGGTGGCGTCAGGTGCTCACAGGGTGGGCATGGTGGCGTCAGGTGCTCACAGGGTGGGCATGGTGGCGTCAGGTGCTCACAGGGTGGGCATGGTGGCGTCAGGTGCTCACAGGGTGGGCATGGTGGCGTCGGGTGTTCACTGGGTGGGCATGGTGGCGTCGGGTGTTCACAGGGTGGGCACGGTGGCGTCGGGTGTTCACTGGGTGGGCATGGTGGCGTCGGGTGTTCACAGGGTGGGCACGGTGGCGTCGGGTGCTCACAGGGTGGGCACGGTGGCGTCAGGTGTTAACAGGGTGGGCACGGTGGCGTCAGGTGTTCACAGGGTGGGCACGGTGGCGTCAGGTGTTCACAGGGTGGGCATGGTGGCGTCAAGAACCTCACCGCTCCACAAAAGTGTGGGTGGCAGACCATACGGGAGCGAGAGATGTCAGTGAGGACGGCTGTACTTGGTGGTATGCCACCATGGCACCACCACACGCTAATCCCATAAAATCCCACATTGTTTCTCGCGGGTTTGGTAACAAACGGTTCGGCCTCATGCAAGACAGCTAATGAGGATTCATGGACCTTGTTCAGGGGAACAGGCAATTACGACACGTGTTAAGGCGGTAATGATTGTTCGTCAACAGCATAACCATAGCTCACTGTAATACATGTCGTGGCCATTAATATTTATTCAGGCATGCCATGTAAAGCGATTGCCTAATTCTATTTGCTTGTCAAAATGGGAGAATAATGCTCTCGTTATTCCAACTGCGTGTATCTGTTGGGCGCCAGAATGTGCGAGACAGGGTCATCCTCCTCCATAATGACCAATGAACACAAGATGCTCTTGAAGCAGAAAACAATATTAGTGACAACACTTGACTGGAATACACATTCTCAAAGTGGCAAAATATAAAACTATATATTGAACATGTAACGTAAACGTATGAGGTACACCCAAACATTAAACATTATAAAAAATTTAAGACCAGTTTTAATGAACCTTGAGACTTTGGATACGTTATCAGCTGACATAATAGAATAGAATAATTTTGCTCCTTATCCTAGTTGAGATGGCACAATAATACTCTGACCTCTTGATATCTACCATCTGCTGCAGGTTATATACAAAACAATCATAATCTCTTCACAGCACAACTTGTTTTATACTGTACTGTTTTTCCCATTGTACATAAAATTTTTCTGTCATTAGAACAAAATAGGCCGCCCCTTCCCCCCCCCCCCCCATGCAAGTTTCAGGCAACCCCCATACTAGGCTCGCCCCCCCCCCCTTCCTACTCCCGCTAAAATATTGGGACGTCAGCCGATGAACACCTCCCTCAATTAGTCTCGCCAAAGAGGTAGTTAACGTGTGAGGAAAAATGTTCACGTGTAGACGTGTTGGTATTAGAATCTTCATAAGGTTCCTTGGCAAGGGTTATATACATAGATGTACCCAACTGTTTATACGCTGAGTTTACACGACTAAAGTATACTAGTCGGTTGGTGGATGATCAGTAAGCAATTGAGGTGGCCTTAAATTAAATTAATCCCTCCGGAGGTTGTAGGCCCTATCGCTCTCACAAAGTTCCTAGGACCTCCCATTCAGACGTGAGAGAGAGCCATGTTGGAGTTGAAAAACATGACTTTGTTGATCGATTGGCCAATGAGGCTTGCATGAAACAAAACTTATTATGACTTTGGACTATCTAATGCAATTATTAAACTGATTATGACTTTGGACTATTTAATGCAATTATTAGAAACATACAAATTAAAGAAATTAATTCAGATTTAGAAGAACAAAGAAATGACAACGGCCTGAAAGCTGCAGTATTAAAAGTTATGACAACTTTTGTAATAATTGCTATTTGTATGGTCAGCACAGTAACCGGACCAGGCAATATGATGTAGTCATTGTGGTAATTTGCCTTAGCTATAGGCACATCTGGCAGATTAGTGAGGCTGAGCCACTACCAGCATATTCAGATTGTAAACTGTGATAATCCTCTAATACATTCACTAGAACACTATGCTGTTGAATGTGTAACAGTAAAAGATTTTAAGACCTCCTGACCTATTATACCACCAACTGTGTAACTATTTCATGGAATCTGCATGGTATACTGGACGACATCCTAACAATTTATAAAAAATTTGCTTATCTATTTTAAAGAATGAGGAACAATTTTATATTATTTTTAAGCTGCATCTCTCATGAACCCATCCTTGTCCTTGTGTGGCAGTGCACAATAGAAAGTTGATTTTACATATACATTAAAACATTGATTGTAATCATGATATATATGTGCTTCTGCCTACAGTTTAGACCTATTCTCTTGTGTATGACCCAGTCATGTGTGACAGTGAATACCAGCATCATTTTCACCCTAATAAGACCTAATTGAATTACTCAGATTAGGCAAAATTGTAATTAATTTTGTCAGTAAAGATGTTAATAAAATTCTCACCTAGATGTGCTTGCAGAGTTGATCTTTATAACTACCAAGCGACGCTTTTCCAGCTTATAGTCAATTAATGCAATGATTTTCTGAAGTTACTCGTATTTTCTGTTGTAATTTCTGAACGAGTTCACATTATAAATCCTTCAATTTGTTTGCGATTCTTACACTTTAAACGTTCTATCCGACATCTCTCCGGATCATGTCTGTAGCATATATTAGTGACCTTTAGTCCAACGGTATATAATATGAACATGACCTAATCGTTCCCTCTGCCTATTCCTATAATATATTATACGTTATCATGTCTCCTCTTTTCATCTTTGCTTTAATGTGAAGAAGTTGAGTTCTGTCAGCCGGTCATTGGTAGTAAAGTCCCCATTGCTGTGATGCAAACTATGTCGCAAATGAACTAAACTTTGTTGTAGATTTTTTTTATATATTTAGTTCAAGTGAGAGCTTTAGACCTACTGGTTGGTCTTACGTAGGTTGCATACAGGGTTCTAAAGGTCTCCTTGTGCAGACTTCTAAAGGTTGTCCTAACAATTGCCAGTTGCGTATGCCACGGACGTTATTTTGTGTTCCCTCTGGTGTCAGATTTGGTGATACTGTATACGTAATCCTCTCGATGTGATTCAGGAATCTATTTTCCTTTCAATCTGTAATGTTACCTGAATTATCTTTCTCATGTTCCTATCCTTAATAAAGTCTAACAATCACTATTCCAACCATCCATGAAGCATGTCAAGGGTAGTTCTCCTTGTAGCCTCTCGCTCTCGACTTCTCTTATAATTCTTCTCACCAACTTTGCATCTTCAACAAACAAGATATGACACTTTTTCTTTTGGCAAGATATTGTTATATGTTAGGGCCAGAATGCGCCCCAGTACCGATTCCTATGGGACCCATCGTGTGAGATCTCGCATTTCTAACTTCTCTCAAAGTTACCCCTTTTGTTTTCTTTCCGTGAGGTACCCCGTCACCCGCCTCGGCACTTACCCAGCAGCATCAGCTTGCTCTCAAGTTTGTATAGAAACATTTTTCGGGATGATAAACTCTTCCAGACAGGAAAGAGCCCACACTTCTCTTTTGTCTTTCATCATTGTCTTCCTGTCATAAACAGTAACAGATTCGTTAGGTATGATCAACTTGGGTTGAGCCCATGTTGGTATGGAGATAAAGTCTAGCACGATTCAAAGTTACTTGAATCGATAATTGCAAATACAATTCGTCTTGTATTGAAAAACATAAATTAATGATTCACAACATGGTTTAACAAATGGCTGTTCATGTTTAACAAATTTGCTATCATTTTATTCCAGCATAGTTGAGGCAGTTGATAGTGGTAAGGTTTGTTATGTTGTGTGCCTTGATTTTAGCAAAGCTTTTGATACAGTGCCACATGAAAGACTGATTAAAAAGCCTCATGGTATTGGGGGTGTTATATTAAGCTGGATTAGGGCATGGCTATAACAAAGGAAATAGTATAAATGGTGTTAAGTCAAGAGTGGGAAAATTTTGTAAGTGGAGTGCCTCGAGGCTCTGTCCTGGGACCTCTGTTGTTTATAATATATATAAATGATTACATTCAGGTTTGAGCAGCAACATTTGCAAATTTGCCGATGATACAAAAATCGGGAGGAAAATAAACACGGAAAAAGCCTATCAGTTCAATGAGCTCTAAATAGGGTTTTGAAATGGTCAAAAGATTGGCAGATGCAGTTTAATGCTGACAAATGTAAAGTTTTGAGGGTAAGTAATGATGATAGTTTCAAGATACGAGCTAGAAGTGTTGAGATTGCGAAAAGGATCTGAGAGTTATGATTAGTAAGAATTTAAAACCAAAAAATCAATGCATAAATGTTCGTAAAAGGGCAAAAAGGACACTGGGATTTATTAATCGAAGCGTTAGTAACAAGACACCTGGTGTCGTTCTTCAGATATATCTTGCTCTGGTTAAGCCCTTTTTAGATTATGCAGTTCAGTTTTGGTCGCTGTTCTATAGAATGGATATAAATTGACACTGGACTCTTGAACGTGTCCAGCATAGGATGACAAAGTTAATCCCTAAAATTAGAAACCTGTCATATGCTGGATGATTAGCAAATCTTAAATTGCATTCACTGGAAAGGCGAAGAGTTACGGGTGAAATGATAGAGGTTTACAAGTGGATGAATGGACATAACAAAGGAGATATTAATAGGGTAATAAAAGTATCAGCATAAGACAGAACACGAACCAATGGGTATAAACTGGATAAGTTTAGTCTTCGGAAAGACCTGGGTAAATACTTGTTCGGTAACATGGTCGTTGATTTGTGGAACCAGTTGCCAGGTGGTGTGGTGGAGATGGGGTCCTTTGATTGTTTCAAGCGTGGATAGGATATGTACATGAGTGGGATTAGGTGGTTATAAATAGGAGCTGCCTCATATGGGCCAATAGGCCTTCTGCAGCTACCTTTATTCTTATGTTCTTATGAAGGTGGGGAGTTGAGGTGCACATGTGGAGTGTAGGGCGGGTGCGAGGTGGCAGTGAGTGTGTTGGGGGAGGAGAGGCAGTGTGTGTGTTGGGGGAGGAGAGGCAGTGTGTGTGTGTTGGGGGGAGGAGAGGCAGTGAGTGTGTTGGTGGGAGGAGAGGCAGTGAGTGTGTTGGTGGGAGGAGAGGCAGTGAGTGTGTTGGTGGGAGGAGAGGCAGTGAGTGTGTTGGTGGGAGGAGAGGCAGTGAGTGTGTTGGTGGGAGGAGAGGCAGTGAGTGTGTTGGTGGGAGGAGAGGCAGTGAGTGTGTTGGTGGGAGGAGAGGCAGTGAGTGTGTTGGTGGGAGGAGAGGCAGTGAGTGTGTTGGTGGGAGGAGAGGCAGTGAGTGTGTTGGTGGGAGGAGAGGCAGTGAGGGTGTTGGTGGGAGGAGAGGCAGTGAGTGTGTTGGTGGGAGGAGAGGCAGTGAGTGTGTTGGTGGGAGGAGAGGCAGTGCGAGTGTTGGTGGAGGAGAGGCAGTGTGTGTGTTGGGGGAGGAGAGATAGTGGGGGGAGGAAGGGAAGTGAGGTAAATAGTGGCATCAGTTGTGATAAGGGTCAGTATTGCCTCTGTCATAGGGAAGGGGAGGTAAAGGTTGGAGAGGATGACAGCAGCCAGAGCACAGATGGGTGAGTTATTGTAGTGTACACCTATCGTGGTAGCAGATACCAGCCATAACACGTGATAATGATAGCTCTTGTGTCATCTTTATTTGATATATTCGAGGAGGAGCTCTGAAGTTTGTGATGGGAACTTCTAGTATCACTGCTACCTAATTCACTCTTATGTTCATGATATCCCCATAATGCACCCAGAGTTTGCCAGCGCTGACTATTGATCACGTGGCCCTGTATGACTAGCCATCCTGAATAAATCTGAGCGGGACACTTTTACCATAACGTATCTAATTTGTTGACACACTGTACTCCCCTTCATATAGTTTAACGTAGCCAGTTCCTGACACACACTGTCAAGAATCACTGTCACACTGTCAGTGACACACAGTCACACCCCTTCATATGGTCTAGGCTAGCTAGTTCTTGACACACACACTGTACTTTGCACACGAATGCAAATGTACCTAAATGTGATAATACAAAAATGTGCATATAACCATTAACCCTGAGCATGTGTGCACTCTGCATTTTTGTTACCGTGTAGTGGTCCAATGGGACAGGAGGAGGAACAGGCTGTGGATGTTGGTCGGAATGGAGGTGGTTGTGGTAATGTGGGTTCAGGGTGGGTGGGGGAATGGGAGGATCACTTGGTGGGGATTTATGTGCAAAGGAAGTTGGGTTCGGTGGATGAGGGAAGGAGGAGAGGGATCTTACAGGTGGCTGTGTTTCAATCAGGCAGCTAGTTATATGCGCGCGTGTTTTTACGATATTTTCAGGTGACCGTAACATAGACCAGTCAGACTGTAGTTGTACACGACCCACAGCCAGCCGCCTCTACGGCCAAGCAAATGAAGCTTATGGAATTATTGTTATTTTTGGGTTAATTTCTATAAAGTTTATTATAAATTATATAGGATAAAACAAATTTTTGGAAATTGATTTAAAATTAATTAAGAAATTTTGCAAACAAATATGTACTCACAATTAATAATTACAATTTAAGAAAAATATATTTAAAAAATTGTAGGAAAATAACAAGCTGAGAAATAACATTGTGGTAAAATTGAATAAGATCAGTATTTGAAGAGAAGGGAGCGAGGGGGTCGTCTTGGTTTCAGTAGTTTTTCACCTTGTCTGGCAACGAAACTAACTAGTATTTTATAATTTCTTAATGAACGTTGAAACCTTAACTGTGTACAACAGTTGGACATGCGCGAGATGCCTTAATAGAGGGATCTGAGTGGGAACCAATTAACTCATTGTAAATATGTCACTAACAAAATACTGTGCGACTAATCCCATTATCGATTTCTAGTTGAAGTAAGCACAATGAATGTACTGGTTGCCGTCACGTTGCTGTGTTAACTGAGCACTCGCTAGTCTCGTCTTGGAGGCAACTGGCTGTTATTGATCAGTGATGATGATGTGACCAATGTTAACGTCGTTAAGTGACACGTTTGGAGAAAATCCTCTTTACACTGTTCCGTATCATACGAGACCTAACTATTGTACCGGGATTATCTCCATTTGAAAATATTTTAAATAAATGTATTTGTAAAGAATTAAAAATGCGCATTTTGTTATTATTTTTAATGATAAATGATGAATTTGATTTTGAAATCGCATTGCTGCCGACGTCTGTGTTGCTGTTCATATTCCGGTGGCAAGGTTTCTAGTTGCATCATGTGGCAGGATGCAACCTGTCCTCCTAGTAGCACGTTGTATTTTGACGTATACTAAAACCAAAACCAGTCGTACTAGAAAATGGTAGCGGTTCGGGAAATTTATATACTGTCCTGTTTAATGTTCGTGGGTCCTCTGGTAGGTTAGGATAGGGCACTTTAGTATGACGGTTTCTTGACGTTGGGAGCGCTGGCGAGAACGGGCCGCAGGATGATGGAGGTAATTGTACGGCTCAAGAGTAGAAGAATGATTACGGCAAACTGCAACTTGTGTACCCTCAGTGGTAGGCGTCACTCTGTGATAACACTGTCTGTTTAGGTAAGAAGTTTCAATTCTGTTATCACAAAACTTTCATGTCGTTATACATTATACGTTTTAGAATTTTAAACCCAATTTTCACTCAATTTGTCTTCGGGATGTGCTCATCCAAGCTGCCGACGATTCATAAGACACACTCCAATTCTTGCTTTACATTCAACAAAAATATTATATAATAGAATTTGGTGTATAGTTAGACCTAGGTTAAGTGTCGAGATTAATTTGGAAAAGTTCGTGTACGTAAAGAAGTCACATTAACGTGATGTATAAATGAAAAAATCTGTAGGAGCCATGAGGAGGATTCGAACCTATGTGCTTGGTACTCCAAAACACGCCCTAGACCATTACACCACCACATGGTAAAATCATTACACTCTGGGAATCATCTGATTTTCTCATTGATACATCACGTTAATGTGATTTCCTTGTGCACTTGAAGAGAAGCGTAGGAGGTAGATTTCCTAGACTACAAGCCAGAGTGTATGGGGGCGTTGTGTGAAACTCTGATTAGGCTTCAGTGGAAACCTCAGGAAAACTAGATGATTCAGTTGAATCCCAGATTGCAATACTTTCGCCATGTCGTGGTGTAGTAGTCTAGAGCGTACCTGTGAGTATCCAGTGTGCAAGTTCGAATCATCATCATGGCTCCTACAGATTTTCTCAAAGTTTGTATGTCGTCAGTTAAAGTGTTTCATTCCTTAACTAGAAGTTTAGATTAACGAACATTTGACCTTTGTTTGCGATGATGGAGCCCGACCTCTGGGTATACTCATCCAGCATTACTAAAGTAAGTCCAACTAAGCTTTAACAACGTATATAAACATGTGATCACTAAAGTGATTACCTGATTACTTGTGCGAGCGTTTTGTTTGCCAACATCTCATTTTGTATGTTAAGATTTTAATCCGACTAAACTCTCCATAAAGTGTCACACAAGGGCTATATTATTTCACTTTTGTTACATTTATTGGGAAGATATATATTCTTGAACACCAGAACATTGATTCGTATCCCAGATGGGCTGCGAATTATCGTGATTTCACGTGTTACAAGTAATAATGAAATCTTGATTCCATTAAACAAGGCCGAAATGAAAGTTGAATGGTTTCTATAATAACTTAATGTTATATGCTTCTCTGAAGCGTTTCTACAACCATCTAATTTCGAATGCTGTGTAACGCAGAATGGTTTCTAACAGCAGTTGATACTTGATTCGCTCTGGATGGTTTATTCTACCATCTGATACTATATGATTCACTTTGAAGGGTTCTACACAAGTTTAATGCTACATGCTTCACTGTGAAGGGTTACTGTAACCATATAATGCTTACTCCTGAAGGGTTTCTACCACCATCTCATGAATTATTCTTCACGTAGTCATTATCAATTTTGAGTGTATGAGAACGAACTCAGAGTCGATTTATAATTCCCAGGAACTGTAATGTCTGACAAGACTTACGACGTAGCAGGGTAATTTGAGGTGCTATTAAGCCAACACAATTATTCTACGCCGTCCAGCCAACCAGAACTTAAGACAGCTCTCTTTCCAAACCACGTAGGACAAATTCTTGAATTAAATAATTTTCAGGAACAGTAAACGAACTAGGATTATTACTTAATACTAGCGGCCGAGTGCGAGGGTGGGTGGGCGCGCGCGTGCGCAGTGATCCATCAACGTCGCACAGTTTCCAAGGTGAAGCGGAACAGGATGTGGAAATTTTGCCCAATTTATTGCAACGATTAAAAATATCGCTGGCATCTAAGAACTTCACATTTTCTTGGGTAATAACGACTGGAAGAATGGGTGCTCTTGTTAGTATCAGCTTAAATTAGCAACTGTATAGTTCACAGTGAAGAATTTCACTATTATTCGAATTTCTCACTTTAGAATATCCATTCATCCATTTGTCCGATTATTCGAATGTACATTGGTCCCTTCATCCTAATGTTGTTTATCCGACTGGATGTTCATCAGAATGTCCATTCGGTCGTTCATTCGAATGTCGACCACACATTGGTTTATCCAACTATTTGTTAGCAACTGTCCGTTCATCCAAACGTTTGTGTTCAAAGCGTCATAAAAATACTTTGATAAGAAGTTATGGTTTTGGTCAATTATCAGCCACGAACTCTGAAGTGCATTACCCAGCGAGCACACCGTGACCACAACTATGTATTTACTGTTGAGACGGTGTTCCAGTGTTTGTGTGTGTGCCTGCCCCTCTACCACGCTGTGCCTGCCCCTCTACCACGCTGTGCCTGCCCCTCTACCACGCTGTGCCTGCCCCGTATCCGTGCTGCCTCTGCCCTGTACCTGACCTGTATAGTTTTGCATCTTCACTGTACGGGCGTTACCTGCCCTGAACCGATAACATGCCGATAATCTTGTATACAGTATTACTGTCTCCACCCTTGGGAGCCGGTCGGCCGAGCAGACAGCACGCTGGACTTGTGATCCTGTGGTCCTGGGTTCGATCCCGGGCGCCGGCGAGAAACAATGGGCAGAGTTTTTTTATGCCCCTGTTACCTAGCAGTAAAATAGGTACCTGGGTGTTAGTCAGCTGTCACGGGCTGCTTCCTGGGGGTGGAGGCCTGGTCGAGGACCGGGCCGCGGGGACACTAAAAGCCCTGAAATCATCTCAAGATAACCCTTCAACCCAAATCCAGAGTGACAAGCTTCCTCCCGCAGCTGTGTGTTCCTCTCTCTGGCTGGCTGGCTGCTATTCAGTTGACACTTAACTACAAAACCTCAGTATCGTCGTAAATTGCGCGGAACTGCGGTGCTGTATTTTTTATAAAAAAAAACCGTTTGAAATAGTCGTGCAGCCTTTGTATAGAGTCTAGAGTACACAATGAAAATATTTGTCTCTTGAACACTAACCCAAGTAAATGATTCGGCAACTGTGATAGCATCTCCAGCGAGAGTTAGATCAACATCAGGGAGAGCAACACATGGCAACACAGTAATATAAAAGATGACATCAAAAATAATAAATAATTATTACATGACGCAGCAGCACTTGGATACACTCCGGTGAGCCAAAATTTATAATGACTATGTGAAGAATACATCATCAGATGGTGGTAGAAACCATTCAGCGTGAAGCACACAGCATTAATGGTAGTAGAAACCATTCATCGTCAAGCACCAAGCACCATATGACGGTAGAAACAATTCAGTTTGAACATTAGCATCAGATGGTGGTAAAAACACTTTACCCTCATTAACATGGTTAGACTTTGTAGAACCCTTAAACTTTCATTTCGATGTCAAGAGAATTTGTAGCCCATATACAGTATATATAACAAAAATAACCAATTAAAAATGAACAACCATTGTGTATCTTAGAGATTGATCTGATTCTATTGTTTGTTATTAAAAATTGATGGGTAGCTAGGCAAATGAAAACCTTAATACACCAAATTTAATGTTGCCAAACAAAATGCTCACGAAAGACTTGTGACCCGTGATCACTTTCAAGTCACTTTAATAAAAAGTTTGGCTTGACTTATTTAAATGTTGGACGAGCGTGGTCTGAGGACGGGTTGCCGTCCTCGTAAACAAAGGCATAATGTTAATGATGCTCGTTAATCCATCCACCAAACCCCTTGTTTATGAACTAAATACATCTCACACACGAACGTAACGCCGTTCCAATTTTTGGCAAAGAACCTAAATACCCAACCAAACCTAGGCTTAACTATATACCATGTTATACATTATAATAATTTTGTTTAATACATTGCACGTTCAAATATGTACTTGCGTCTTTGGGGTCAACCGCATCTCGGACGAACACAGCCCGAGGACGAGTTGTGTGGGAAAACTGGACTTAGAATTCTAAAACGTATAACGTGTAAATAAATAACAAAGTTTCGTGATAACCGAATCGAAAATTCTTACCTGGACAGACGGTGCACAAGTTATCACTTGGAGTAACGCCTACTACGGTGCACAAGCAGCGTGGAGGACAGTTTTCATCCTTCTACTTCCGAGCCGTACAATTATCTCCATCATCCTACCACTAGGCTTCCAGCTGGAAGCCTAGTCGCTGGAATATCAACAGCCAATACAAATGTTGCAGCAATGCGGTTTCAAAATTAAAATTATTTTTTTTTCTTTATCATAATGTTTATGCAGGGTATTTTTCATGTAAAGGTATTTGTATCTAGACGTCTCTAAATAATTTGCAACGTTAAAAAGTGGATCTTAAGCCAACACAGCAATATTATGGCAAATATATATTTTTTTCTTACTTTAGCTAGAAATCGGTAATAGAATTAGTTACACGGAATTTTGTTAGTGGAATAATTGCAGTGGGCTTCTCTAGGTAGATTAGTTCTCGTTCAGACTCATCTTTCACGTATCCGCTCCCTCTCTAACGTTAACTCTAAAGTGTGCACATAGGCTACTGCTATTCTCCTACAGGCGATACCTTCCTTCCTCCTGGCACAGGGTGAAGTCTAGGAACCGTCCTTATTCACCAAAGATTCTAGAAGCATTACCAAATTAGACCAAATCGTTTTATTTATCCGACATGCGTAGGGAATCTTAGATTAAGAAAAAAATATAATTTTAGCGAAAAACAGAAATAAAGAACGATAATTTAGCTTCGTGTAGCGTACAGTTATTACAGAGGTCAGAACACACACATCACCGTATGATTCAAATGGTATGCTCGGTGGCAATGAATCAACCTTGAACCATTTCTCTTTCTGCTGATTGGCTTGAAGGTTCATTATGTGTCATTTAGATCGAACCGCGTCTTGACACCGGAATTCAAGAACTACCAACAGTCATTATTTTTGTATTATTACAGCTGATGCTGCCTTTGCTGCTGCTGTTGCCTTTGCTGCTGCTGTTGTTATTGTACCCTGCTAATGTTATTGTACCCTGCTAATGTTATTGTTGCATGAGCAGTCGCTGGCTGAGTGGTTAGCACTGGAGTGGACGGGGGGCGTGGCGACCCTAGCTGACCAGGTTCAAATTCTTAAGGTATCAAGAGTTTATATATATATATATATATATATATATATATATATATATATATATATATATATATATATATATATATTATTTATTATTATTATTATGTAAAAGGGTACCATCTCTGGTGCAATTGTATAGGGAACCATATCATCGGAGAAGGGAATACAGACCATTCAGAGAAAAGCTTGCCATTTAACTCTTACTCGTGTACATATGAGTATTCATTTCTACCACCCCCTTTTTTATTATTTATGTTGTACACTTTATTATACAAGGTTACACATTTACATATCTGATTGGTTACAAAAAGTGGACAATAAGAAGAAATATAGGAAAGTCCGTTTCCTAGAGGCTGTAGATTTCTTCGAACTCCGACGCCGTGCAGGAACCTAGGATGCAGTAAGTATTCCCCCTCTGGATCGCTACACTGAGGCGCTGGAAGAGAGACTTCTGCTGTAGGGTCTTGTAGCTTCAATGAGCCTGGAACCAAGGTCCTTAAACTTCCTTGCACTCTCTCCACATGGCCCAAGAGTCTCGGATCCTATTGGAGCAAAGTTGTACCGGTAATCTATTTCCCTGTACTTGGCTGACTTGTCTCTTTCTGTGTGTGTCGCCGCAGCTCCTGCTTGGCCGACAGAGAGGTTGATGTATGTGGTAGTCAGCGTGGATATGCAAGTATAGTCCCATACCAACTGTCTGCCATTCTACCAAGGCCGCAGTGTGATTCCATCTGGTCGGCCAGCAAAGCTAACAGAGTTACGGTTCAATAGATTGCGAGGCTTTCTCTCTGCTGGACACGGGCAGAAGCAAGTCTCCTCTTAATGTCATTGACTTCATGTCAACCGCCTGATTTTGCACAGTGCAGGCCATACAATCCATATTCGTGTGCATCTGCCTCGCCGCAAATACACCTATGAACAGTGTGGATAGGGGCAGTTAGGCAGAGAGCGACTGCAATATGGAGCTGCTGCGGGTTAAGATCTTTGCCTGTCGTAGACATAGGGACTGCCAAAAGGAAGTCCCCCTGCATGGGGGACCTCCACAGCTGTGAGGCGTGCACGATCACTGGGGGGTTGCTGCTGCCTCCAGCAAAACTGACTTTTTTGTCTACAATGGGGCTGTCCCAGATGGATTGTTTCTTGGCTTTCAACATGGATGGTCTGGGTGCTGGGTCTGCCATGGTTCCCCACTTTGTGTTGCATTCCCTGTAGTGGGGGTCATGTATCCCTACTAAGTCACACAGGTTGTCAGGTAGAATTTCCTTGACTAGGTCATCTAATGCTGAGGAGGAAGACAGGAAGGCTGGGACAGCAATTTGGGTGGCAGTGAGGAAACCCAGGCCGCCGAGCTTGACAGGAAGGGTGACTTGTTTCCACTGACAGTCATTGAGCGAAAAGTTGAAAACTTTTTCTAGCATGGTCTTCAATAAGAAGTCATACTCTTAAAGCTTTGGGCTGTTGTAAGATTAGAAAGTAGGTCAGCTTCGGAAGGGATAGGCATTTAGTGCGGAGATAAAAAGCATCGTGGGCATCGATGTCATCTATCCTCTCTTCCATTCTCCTGAGGTCTGTGATTTTCTTTTCGAGGATCTCCTCAATGACATTAGACCCGAGGAGGGTTCCAAGGAGAGTGCTGTTCACAGCCCTAATGACATGGGCTCCGGGCAAGACGGATCTTATGCTAGCTATGATGTCTGGGGTGGAGGAGACTACTTCACAATTGGAAGGGTTTAGAAAGAGACCCAGGCTTGCTTCTTACTCCCTTATTTTTCTGATGTCTTCCAAGAGGTGGTCTACGGGCCCAGCTATAGTGCTTCATCCAATATATATATATATATATATATATATATATATATATATATATATATATATATATATATATATATATATATATATATATATATATAACTGAAAACTCACACCCCAGAAGTGACTCGAACCCGTACTCCCAGGAGCAACGCAACTGGTATGTACAAGACGCCTTAATCCACTTGACCATCACGACCGGACAAAATGAGGTGATAGCCGAGGCTATTTGAACCACCCCACCGCCAGCACTCGGATAGTAATCTTGGGCATAGCATTTTACCAAATCACCTCATTCTTTGGGGCACACGTGAGGAACACAAAACGTGGGCCCGTTTTTTGTGTTCCTCACGTGTGCCCCAAAGAATGAGGTGATTTGGTAAAATGCTATGCCCAAGATTACTATCCGAGTGCCGGCGGTGGGGTGGTTCAAATAGCCTCGGCTATCACTTCATTTTGTCCGGTCATGATGGTCAAGTGGATTAAGGCGTCTAGTACATACCAGTTGCGTTGCTCCTGGGAGTATGGGTTCGAGTCACTTC
>NC_091158.1:7176474-7226474 GCF_040958095.1 Procambarus clarkii
CACTTCCCCCACACACATTAATTATCCTAACGATTATCTGTATTAATATACCATCGATATATTAATACTTTAATGCCTTGCATATTATGCCAGTTACCCCCCAACAACACCAAGGACTTGGACCTCGCGTAAGGCCACTTGCGAGTCCGCGCCACACACAAGTCAGAGATTTGGAGTCCGCGCCACACACAAGTCAGAGATTTGGAGTCCGCGCCACACACAAGTCTCTTAAAACGCCGAACATCTAGGCTACTTAGAAAAAGTTATGAATGTAAAATACATACAGAATACATACTGTATTATACATATACCGTACACGTAGCCACATTATACACATGGTAGGATTTAATTTTACCACTTCATTAGGAGACGTTTGTGTTCGAGGTCTCTCCTTAATATAAAAAAAAAATGCCTCGCTGAAAGGAGGTGAAATTTACTTTTTATATGACAAGGGTGAGAATTACGTCCGTAATCACCTCGGAAGCAAACAGGTAGTTTATTACTCAGCGGGCAGTAACTAGCGTAATTACAAATTACAGGTTGTGGTAAAGGTATAAAATAAGTAAACACGTCTTATATTGACCACATGAAAGCAGTCTTTGAGGTGAAGCAACGCAAAGGTCAGAATTCTGTGTTTTCTTTGTCTCTCTCTTCTCATATTTATTATGTGTTTAATTATGTTATTTTGATTCGTTTTCATTATCATTATTATTATTATTATTATTATTATTATTATTATTATTATTATTATTATTATTATTATTATTATTATTATTATTATTATTATTATTATTGTAATTTTGTTGGTGAGTGGACAAGGTGTGAATGTTTTGTTTAACCTTAAACTACTTTACGTGTACCAGTACACATAATTTTACGGTATCAATATGTATCAGATACAAGCTATCAGATATAAGTTGCCATCTGCCACACATGTGTATCAAGCTTCATTTATCTACTACACCATGTGTAGCAAGCTTCATTTATCTACTACACCATGTGTAGCAAGCTTCATTTATCTACCACACCATGTGTATCAAGCTTCATTTATTGCCACACGTGTAGCAAGCTTCATTTATTAGCTACCATAATGTGTGTACTAAGGCTTCAGTTAACCACCTGTCACACTATGAGCACCTAACTACAGTTACCATCTGCCACACCGGGACGTTTAGATGTTTACCTGTTATCTAATCATTAAAGGCTAGACGGTATACTTTATTTCACGGTACAGACCAGACACCCAACGCTTCCCTGCGCAGGAACAAACAATTCTAGTCCGTCACGTCTGTTAGATGATGATCGCTTGAGTCGTGCGCCAGTTTCCGCCCTTTGTGGTGTATGCTGCGCTCCTGCCACAGAAACCACCCTCCCCTTCCACACTAGCGCTCTCTGTGTTCGAGGTTCAGTTTGGTGCTCTGCTTCTATTAGTGAACGCATGCTCCAGCTTCCGTCAACATGGGAAGCATCTCCGACTCCCACCACCAATCACCACAATAGTCCTTCCATAATCACTACATGCGCAACCCCCCCCCCACTACATGCGCAACCCCCCCCACTACATGCGCATTGCCCCCACTACATGCGCATTGCCCCCCACTACATGCGCATTGCCCCCCCCACTACATGCGCATTGCCCCCCACTACATGCGCATTGCCCCCCCCACTACTTGCTCATTGCCCCCCCCACTACTTGCTCAAACCCCCCACTACATGCTCAAACCCCCCCACTACATGCTCAAACCCCCCCCCCCCACTACATGCTCAAACCCCCCCCACTACATGCGCAAACCCCCCCCACTACATGCGCAACCCCCCCCCACTACATGCGCAACCCCCCCCACTACATGCGCAACCCCCCCACTACATGCGCAACCCCCCCACTACATGCGCAACCTCCCCCCACTACATGCGCAACCCCCCCCACTACATGCGCAACCCCCCCACTACATGCGAACCCCCCCACTACATGCGAACCCCCCCCCCCCACTACATGCGCATTCCCCCCCCCCACTACATGAGCATTCCCCCCCCCACTACATGCGCATTCCCCCCCCCCCACTACATGCGCATTCCCCCCCCCCCCCACTACATGCGCATTCCCCCCACTGCATGCGCATTCCCCCCCACTGCATGCGCATTCCCCCCACTGCATGCGCATTCCCCCCCCACTGCATGCGCATTCCCCCCCACATGCATGCTCAGCCCCTCCACTGCATGCTCAACCCCTCCACTGCATGCTCAACCCCCCCCCCCACTACATGCGCAACCGCCTTCACTACATGCGCAACCCCCCCCTCACTACATGCTCAACCCCCCCCACTACATGCGCATTCCCCCCCACTGCATTCTCAACCCCCCACCACTACATGCGCAACCCCCCCACCACTACATGCGCAATCCCCCCCACTACATGCGCACCCCCCCCCTCCACTACACGCGCACCCCCCCCTCCACTACACGCGCACCCCCCCCCCTCCACTACACGCGCACCCCCCCCCCCTCCACTACACGCGCACCCCCCCCCCTCCACTACACGCGCACCCCCCCCCCTCCACTACACGCGCACCCCCCCCCCTCCACTACACGCGCACCCCCCCCTCCACTACACGCGCACCCCCCCCCCTCCACTACACGCGCACCCCCCCCCCCTCCACTACACGCGCACTCCCCCCCTCCACTACACGCGCACCCCCCCCCCATCCACTACACGCGCACCCCCCCCCCCTCCACTACACGCGCACCCCCCCTCCACTACACGCGCACCCCCCCCTCCACTACACGCGCACCCCCCCCCTCCACTACACGCGCACCCCCCCCCTCCACTACACGCGCACCCCCCTCCACTACACGCGCACCCCCCTCCACTACACGCGCACCCCCCCTCCACTACACGCGCACCCCCCCTCCACTACACGCGCACCCCCCCTCCACTACACGCGCACCCCCCCTCCACTACACGCGCACCCCCCCTCCACTACACGAGCACCCCCCCTCCACTACACGCGCACCCCCCCCTCCACTACACGCGCACCCCCCCCCTCCACTACACGCGCACCCCCCCTCCACTACACGCGCACCCCCCCTCCACTACACGCGCACCCCCCCTCCACTACACGCGCACCCCCCTTCCACTACACGCGCACCCCCCCTCCACTACACGCGCACCCCCCCTCCACTACACGCGCACCCCCCCCCTCCACTACACGCGCACCCCCCCCCCACTACACGCGCAACCCCCCCCACTACACGCGCAACCCCCCCCCCACTGCACGCGCAACCCCCCCCCCCCCACTGCACGCGCAACCCCCCCCCACTGCACGCGCAACCCCCCCCCCCACTGCACGCGTAACCCCCCCCCCACTGCACGCGCAACCCCCCCCCCCCCACTGCACGCGCAACCCCCCCCCCACTGCACGCGCAACCCCCCCCCCCCACTGCACGCGCAACCCCCCCCCCCCACTACACGCGCAACCCCCCCCCCCACTACACGCGCAACCCCCCCCCCACTACACGCGCAACCCCCCCCCCACTACACGCGCAACCCCCCCCCCCACTACACGCGCAACCCCCCCCCCCACTACACGCGCAACCCCCCCCCCCACTACACGCGCAACCCCCCCCCCCACTACACGCGCAACCCCCCCCCCCCACTACACGCGCAACCCCCCCCCCCACTACACGCGCAACCCCCCCCCCCCACTACACGCGCAACCCCCCCCCCCACTACACGCGCAACCCCCCCCCCCCCACTACACGCGCAACCCCCCCCCCCCCACTACACGCGCAACCCCCCCCCACTACACGTGCAACCCCCCCCCCCACTACACGCGCAATTCCCCCCACTACATAGGCAACCCCCCCTCCACTACATAGGCAACCCCTCCTCCACTACATAGGCACCCCCCCCCCCACTACATAGGCAACCCCTCCCCCCCACTACATAGGCAACCCCCCCAGTACATAGGCAACCCCCCCCCCCCACTACATAGGCTTCCCCCCCCCCCCCCCACTACATAGGCTTCCCCCCCCCCCACTACATGGACAAAACTCATGGGCTCAATTTGTCCCGCTCCAGTATGTGATAGAAGCCATTTGCAAAAAACATGGTCTTGTGTGTCATTAGAAGCACCCATTACAGCACTGCAAGAGTTCGCACGGTGCTTGACTGCCTTCAAGACTCATCTCGGTTTTGCTTCGCTACACATTATAGAACTTCACCGGAGCCCACCGTCACAACCTTCTCGACCACGAACTTTCACAGTTAATCTTAATATCACAGTGCATGTAAGAACCATCTTAAGCAGATGGTACTCTTCTAAAACACCCACAACAACCCACAATCAAAAAAAAAAAAAAAAAAAAAATCAGGAGATGACTGGAACAATAATCTCTCCCGTTTCATATCGCCTCTAGAGGAACACAGAACCCACTTGCCCTAATTTCCAGAGAGACTTGGCCCAGTGGCTACTGCTGCTGGAACCTCTCTAATTACTCTGGATTGCCGTTATCACTCTTAATTGTGAACTCTCTGCTGGGAGCTGCTCGGTGCTGGGGGCCAGGAAAAGTTTGTTGCCGCAAGAAAATAGCTTTCCCGATCCTTCCTTTCAAGATCATCACTTTGCGTTATAGCTCGTTTTTGTTTCCTCGAGTTTCTGAGAAATGTGTGTTAACCTTACCTATTGAAGAATAGCAAAATAAGGAAACATTAAAACGAAAAGTGGCACTTTAATATTATAGATAAGAATGGTAGACATCCTAAATACGTATTAAATCAAGATCAATTAATGATGATTTATTATTGTTATATATATATATATATATATATATATATATATATATATATATATATGCGAACAAGCCTGAATGGTCCCCAGGACATATGCAACTGAAAACTCACACCCCAGAAGTGACTCGAACCCATACTCCCAGAAGCAACGCATCTGGTATGTACAAGACGCCTTAATCCACTTGACCATCACGACCGGACATAATGAGGTGATAGCCGAGGCTATTTGAACCACCCCACCGCCGGCACTCGGATAGTTATCTTGGGCATAGCATTTTACCAAATCACCTCATTCTTTGGGGCAACACGTGAGGAACACAAATGCGAACAAGCCTGAATGGTCCCCAGGACATATGCAACTGAAAACTCACACCCCAGAAGTGACTCGAACCCATACTCCCAGAAGCAACGCATCTGGTATGTACAAGACGCCTTAATCCACTTGACCATCACGACCGGACATAATGAGGTGATAGCCGAGGCTATTTGAACCACCCCACCGCCGGCACTCGGATAGTTATCTTGGGCATAGCATTTTACCAAATCACCTCATTCTTTGGGGCAACACGTGAGGAACACAAATGCGAACAAGCCTGAATGGTCCCCAGGACATATGCAACTGAAAACTCACACCCCAGAAGTGACTCGAACCCATACTCCCAGAAGCAACGCATCTGGTATGTACAAGACGCCTTAATCCACTTGACCATCACGACCGGACATAATGAGGTGATAGCCGAGGCTATTTGAACCACCCCACCGCCGGCACTCGGATAGTTATCTTGGGCATAGCATTTTACCAAATCACCTCATTCTTTGGGGCAACACGTGAGGAACACAAATGCGAACAAGCCTGAATGGTCCCCAGGACATATGCAACTGAAAACTCACACCCCAGAAGTGACTCGAACCCATACTCCCAGAAGCAACGCATCTGGTATGTACAAGACGCCTTAATCCACTTGACCATCACGACCGGACATAATGAGGTGATAGCCGAGGCTATTTGAACCACCCCACCGCCGGCACTCGGATAGTTATCTTGGGCATAGCATTTTACCAAATCACCTCATTCTTTGGGGCAACACGTGAGGAACACAAATGCGAACAAGCCTGAATGCTATGCCCAAGATAACTATCCGAGTGCCGGCGGTGGGGTGGTTCAAATAGCCTCGGCTATCACCTCATTATGTCCGGTCGTGATGGTCAAGTGGATTAAGGCGTCTTGTACATACCAGATGCGTTGCTTCTGGGAGTATGGGTTCGAGTCACTTCTGGGGTGTGAGTTTTCAGTTGCATATGTCCTGGGGACCATTCAGGCTTGTTCGCATTTGTGTTCCTCACGTGTTGCCCCAAAGAATGAGGTGATTTGGTAAAATGCTATGCCCAAGATAACTATCCGAGTGCCGGCGGTGGGGTGGTTCAAATAGCCTCGGCTATCACCTCATTATGTCCGGTCGTGATGGTCAAGTGGATTAAGGCGTCTTGTACATACCAGATGCGTTGCTTCTGGGAGTATGGGTTCGAGTCACTTCTGGGGTGTGAGTTTTCAGTTGCATATGTCCTGGGGACCATTCAGGCTTGTTCGCATTTGTGTTCCTCACGTGTTGCCCCAAAGAATGAGGTGATTTGGTAAAATGCTATGCCCAAGATAACTATCCGAGTGCCGGCGGTGGGGTGGTTCAAATAGCCTCGGCTATCACCTCATTATGTCCGGTCGTGATGGTCAAGTGGATTAAGGCGTCTTGTACATACCAGATGCGTTGCTTCTGGGAGTATGGGTTCGAGTCACTTCTGGGGTGTGAGTTTTCAGTTGCATATGTCCTGGGGACCATTCAGGCTTGTTCGCATTTGTGTTCCTCACGTGTTGCCCCAAAGAATGAGGTGATTTGGTAAAATGCTATGCCCAAGATAACTATCCGAGTGCCGGCGGTGGGGTGGTTCAAATAGCCTCGGCTATCACCTCATTATGTCCGGTCGTGATGGTCAAGTGGATTAAGGCGTCTTGTACATACCAGATGCGTTGCTTCTGGGAGTATGGGTTCGAGTCACTTCTGGGGTGTGAGTTTTCAGTTATATATATATATATATATATATATATATATGTCGTACCTAGTAGCCAGAACTCACTTCTCAGCCTACTATGCAAGGCCCGATTTGCCTAATAAGCGAAGTTTTTATGAATTAATTGTTTTTCGACTACCTAACCTACCTAACCTAACCTAACCTAACTTTTTCGGCTACATAACCCAACCTAACCTGTAGAGATAGGTTAGGTTAGGTTAGGTAGGGTTGGTTAGGTTCGGTCATATATCTACGTTAATTTTAACTCCAATGAAAAAAAATTGACCTCATATATAATGAAATGGGTAGCTTTATGATTCCATAAGAAAAAATTTAGAGAAAATATATTAATTGAGGAAAACTTGGCTTATTAGGCAAATTGGGCCATGCATAGTAGGCTGAGAAGTGAGTTCTGGCTACTAGGTACGACATATATATATATATATATATATATATATATATATATATATATATATAACAATAAGCTGCCAATAAACAGGCAGCTTAATGTTTATAACTTTTAAATTAACCATTTAAACAAAACATCGAGCATCGAGATACGTGAAAGATGAATATATTTATAGTTATATGATGTTATATATTTATAGTTTAAATAAAAACAAACATTAATGAGAAGGCCGATTCGATACACTGAAAATCAAAGAAGAAAATTAGACGATAAATCTGCCTTTGGAGATTCAATGTGTTGGTGTAAGTTTGGTTGGGAATTCCTCGTGTACCTGGTGTGTGAGAGTGTTAAAAAAACCTATGCTGGTGCACAAGGGTCCATGACAGTGATGGTGTCATGGCTCAGGATGGCTTTGTGCTGGAGTATTAATATTTCAACAATTATTCGCTTTCCATTAGACTGCTTCCTCTTGTTAAAAATCTCTCAAGTTAAACTGGTTATTTTGCCCGTTTTGGTATGAAATAGTATTTTAACTTTAAAATATATTTATCTTCTCTTTCAACAAAAGTACAAGCAAAGGTAACCTGACTAATTTGATGCTGAAAGATAAAATAATCATCCTAAATATCTAGGGCCCGCGCCAGGTGGCACCAACACTCATAAATAAATCACTTGTAATTGCCAATGAACCTTGTGATGTAGCCGATTTAATCCTGCTCATTTTTAAAGATTAAAGAGATTAAACCCATTCATCTCTAAGGATTTATTATGTTTAGAGTTTTTTTTTCTGAGATAGCCTATGTTTAATTAATTTTTAAATTACAAATGTTTATATCGTTATTACTGAATAATTATAAACTATTATTATTGATTATTAATATTATTATTGAATTACTACTTCAGTGAGTTTTGTACAATTGCATTCCACGATTTTAAAGGTTAACAGTAACCAAAATAAATTTTATTAAAAAAAATGTAGGTAATATCAACAGTTCCTACGGTCATCCTCGGCAACCTTGTGGTTGTGAACCATACACATCCCCGTACTTAAAATATTGTACAATTTCTGAAAATGTAACAATGATCATGAAAACAAAACAGTAATTAATGGACACAGTGTTTTGAGGGTAAAGTATTCGCTTTTAATGAAGTATTTTTGATGAACATAATTTACAATTTCAGTAAAAATACTAAACTTGTCAGTTCAGTGCCAATTATCATTGATACAATATATATATATATATATATATATATATATATATATATATATATATATATATATATATATTTATATATATATATATATATAATATGAAATAATATGAACACTGAAATAATCGACAGATATAACGACAACAGATGACTGGACATCAGCGAGACCCTACACATGAAAAAATTCAAGACCAGCAATCAACAACCAGTTAACACAATATATATATATATATATATATATATATATATATATATATATATATATATATATATATATATATATATATATATATATATTGTGTTAACTGGTTGTTGATTGCTGGTCTTGAATTTTTTCATGTGTAGGGTCTCGCTGATGTCCAGTCATCTGTTGTCGTTATATCTGTCGATTATTTCAGTGTTGCGTGTTAAGATGTCTCTGGTGATGGTTTGGTTGTGAGAGGAGATTATATGCTCCATGATGGAGCCCTGTTGCTTGTGCATTGTTAATCGCCTAGAGACGTTGTTGTCTTACCTATATACTGAGATATTTGAGACTAGCAGTCCCCAAGTGGGCATGTGAAGGCATAGACGACGTTAGTTTCTTTTAATGCGTTCAGTTGGGCATTCTGTTTTATAAGCCGTGGAAAAGAAGTTCCTGTAAAACAATCTAATAGGAGGTACAGGTGTTGTGTTGGTTGATTTTTCAGAGGTTGCATAGCGTGTCACCCTTTTTTTAATGGTCTTCAACATAACCGTTAGAGAAACCATTATTGACTATGATCTGCCTTACTCTACAGTGTTCCTCGTCGACCTGCTTCCAACCTGAGTTGTGTGTGAGAGCTCGGTCGACGTGGGCGTTGACAACACTCCGTTTGACCCTAACACGAATCTTCTCAATATTTTTCTTCACTGTCGAGGGAAGTTGAAAAATTAACTCTTCAAAGTTCATTTTCACACTGTATTTATGGTCTGATGCCTAAGGAAACGTTTCGCAAGGCACTCCTTACATTTTCAATGACAAATTTTCCATACTCTGCCAAGGTTTATATTCGTTTTGGGTGAGGTGATACAGGACATGATTGAGATGAACACGTGGATCAATGCCATAATGGGTATTAATAGGCAATTGCGTGTTCTGTGTTCTTGCCCCTACTGTTTCTGTGTTGGTTCGGGGTCTTGAAGTGGGTAGAATGTAATTGTGCTAATTGGCTATTGACTTTTTGATGTGAAGGGCCTCGCTGATGGAGAGTCTCTTGTTATTGTACCTGTCGATAATTTTTATGGTGCTTGTTAAGATTTTTCTGAAGGACTGGTTGTGTGTGGAGATTATATCCTCCTTGATGGATCCCTGTTGCTTGTGCACAAGGAATATGGCTCCATCAAAGAGCGCATAATCTTTATACAAAACTTAACGAGATTGACAATAATATCAGCAAACAGAGGTAAATAAGTCTTCAAATCAACCTTCTGCAGTTAAGATTTCTAGTTCATTGTTACAGCTTGATAAACAAAACTTTCTCTTAACAAAACTTAAACCTTGTTAAATGTATTGTTTATGATTCAATGTTGACGTCTCACACAAATAATTTACCTGAAAGGTTAAGACGAAGCTTACATGAGTTACGAGCCGACCCCTCCATTCATATAACAAAGGCTGACAAATCCAGCACTGTTATTCTAAACAAGGAGAAATATATATTTCCAAAAAGAATGATCTCCAAAATTTTTCTACATACACCAAACTCAGGAAAAATCCTCTTGATAGCATCATCAAGTTCTGCAATAGCAGCTTGAAACTTTTAAGAAACCACAAAGATCGTCTTAATCAATTTAGTACCTCATCTTCATTACCATACCACTATGGACTTGTCAAGACTCGCAAGCCTAACTATCCCATGAGGCATATCATTAGTTCTGTGGGATCCATTTCTTACAAGCTTTCTAAATTAAAAAAAAATAGTAGACTTGATGCAAAGTCAAATTCACACCCGTTCCTCCAACTATCATCATTCTATTATGCTGGAAGAACCTCACATCTATGGAGCACCCAGTAAGGTTAACAGGCTTCTAGGAGTTACCACTACAAGGCTTAGGCATGTCTACAGGTACCTCTGGGAGTTTACTGATGTAGATCTGACTAAATGTAAACTGTCAGAAGAACTATTCACGTACTTAGCGTCATTTTATAATTGAATGCGAAAAAATAGCGTTATTCATAGGTAATACCATCAATGGTGACCAAGAAATGTGTAAGTACTTCGTTATCGTTATATTATTGAGAAAATGTTATTGAGAGTACAGTAAGGTACAGTATGTTTTATATAAAAAAAGTCATAGGATTTGTGTTGTTGTTTAGCTCCATCTTTTAAATAAAAATATCAAGTTGTATTACGAACAGCCTAATAGCTTCGTTCTTACTAAATTTAAAATGTCATTTGATGTAAACACCAGTCAAGTTTCGATGTCGGTTTTACCTATTGTGCATATCTTGCATTGATGCCTTATTGTTATTTTGATGTAAAGGTTATTATGTATATTGGGTTATACTAACGTGTTTGGTTGAAGGGTATTTTGGTTGCAATAGGCTTGCCTATGTAAATTTGCTTAGCAGCTTGTATCTTGAAAACACTGGTCTACAGCGAAAATTATACTGAAATAAATGAAGTTAATCTTGATTACTTCTGGACCGCAGAGAACGGAAATATTTAAAATTGTTGATTAGTTGATTAGTTTTCGTCCAAGACGAGCCTTAAAATCGTTTGTTGTATAATAAGTGTTTTGACAAATTCCATTCGGTTATGAAGGAAACTTGTGACAGCATGAAGGAGTTTTGAGGTGCATAAGAGATGAGCAACATCAGTGGCAGCTTTGTGACGACTTGCAGGTTGTTGCTGTTGTGATGGGTCTGCATGGTGGATACACAAAGTAGTGATGTCTCCTTTGTGAGTGTAGTAGTCGTGCGAAAGATTCCCACTTTCACGAGAGACTGGTCACTCCGTTCATCATTGGAGCCTGGGAGAAAAACGTTCAGCATCCACCACTTGATGAATAAAGCAAAATTTTAACACTGTTGCACATAAAACAGTAGCTAATCGGCAATTTTAATTACTATATCTGAATTCGGCATATCAAAATGCATGGTAAACAGCTCTCTTTCATCTCGGAAGCAGACAATTTTTTAAAATTATTAAGCAGTGTAAATGTACAAAAACAGGGAGTCAAGAATTTGCTGAATTTAATATGCAAATAAAATTAATAAGGATATTTTATTAATGTAGTTAGTCGGTAAATGAATGCAGATACATATGTTTATGTTCCTTATGATAAACTATTATTTTTCATATGATTTTTAATGTGTAATTATTAATTATTCATTAATTATTGTGTAATCGTGCACATTAATTATTTGGAGCAACCAGCAGACCAGTGAATATGCAGCCCATCCTTCTGTTTGGATAGTACTTATAGAAAGGATGAGGACCATAGTACATATACCGAAGTACAATGCAATTATAAATCGGTACTATTGAATTTGGACAGCCCAGAAAACGATTTTCTACATATGTTTCAAAGACAAGCTAAACTAACCTAACTAGACCAGGAATATTTAAGTTTCTTTTAGCTTCATTTTTTCGGACTATAAAGTGCATAGCACAAAATTCTACTAATTCGTCAGTACATCAATATTTGTACTATGGTGTACAAATATGGTGTACACTATGGTGTACATAGTTACAATAAGTACTATGTAAACAGGAGGATGGCTTGTAATATGTTTAGTTAATAGTATCAGATATTCAAGAGTTGAGTCAATTGTTGATGGTTAGAAATTGTTACACTCGCCGGTCAGTTTAGCTGATGCTGCGTATATAATTGTTGCATTTTCCCTTGTAAATTGATGTAAATATGATCTCTATAGTGTATACTATTTAATAAAGAAAAAAACAAGGTGATGCAGCGCTGCCAGGTTTTGAAACCTCGCAGACTGGTGTCAAAGTTTAGGGCAGCCTGTAATGTATTACATGTGCCAAATGATGATTAGAGGTTGAAAGGCGTGGTAAAGACATGCATGCGACATCAGCATGTGTCAGTGACTAGCTTTGATTGTGACTGACTAGGTTTGAAAGTTATTACTGGTGATCTGACATTGTGTTGTCTTCAGGCAGAGAAACTTCCACCACCTCGGCCTCTTTAAATTCAGTTGATGTTGTGCTTTCATGATGTGTGGACGTATTACTCGTGCGGTTGTCATTTTATTGGATAAGTACCATTTTATATATGTTCAGGTTAGGATTAATATATCAGCCTTGTCATTAGTGATTACATATTGATATGAGATACTTTTGTGGATTTTTTTTTAACTATAATATATTTCTCAATCTTGTTCGACGTCGTCATTTAAAGGGATGCTGGTTGGCTCGGTGCGGAGTGCTATTGATTTTAATTATGTTAGTGCTATAATAACTCTTAATTCCTGCGCTATTGGAATGCCAGTTTACTGGCAGCTATTAAACTAACTTTTATACTGCCATATTCATTTGGCCTTGCTATCATCCCTGCAAGATTTGGAGTTTTAATTTACTGGCGAGTGGTAAAGTAATTGTCTATTATATAGCTTGTATAATTCTGCACTATTCAATATATTGATTGTAAATGCTTATTATTTTAAATTTCAATTATCACTTTTTTCTAACACGGGTAATTATATTCACATAAGATAGTTTCCCCTCAGATCAGATCTGTGGTGGCGGCTTGGTAATTGGAATATCTGCAGATAATGGCCTCATTGGCAGTAACAGTTGCCTTCTTAGCACCCTCTCAAAAACCCTAATGATGCTTGATCATGTAATGTTAGTGCGACGGCTTTGTAATATTTATATATTTGCTTCACTACTTTCTTTGAGGAAGAGTATGCTGTTTTTGTGTGTGTGAAGAATGTCGTTTGTCTTTAGGCTTTCTCATTGTTACACACAGCCTATGCTATTAGGCAGCGGTTTAATTCATGAACAGGTTTACGGCTCATGCTAGGTGATGTGGAAAATTGATTTATTGAGAATTATATAAAATATATAAAAATGTAGTATTTTCCCTTGTAAATTTATGTAAATATGATCTTTATATTGTTTATTAATAAAGAAAAAATAATTTCTGAACAGGATAAGACGTCTAGGCACGTTTCTTTACAGCCGATGCTTCTTTTCACCTAGCAGTAAATGTGTACCTAGGGATTAGTCGACTGTTGTAGGTGTAAGTACTTCAGGAGGTCAGTCATTGTCAATGAAATCAATGGTAAGCCAGTATTCGGCGTCTGGCTTTGTGTGTAGGTAGCATTCATAAAAATGATCTGCAATTTTATCCATGGTAAGGTCAAACATGGATTCGTACTATTCTGCAGCCTAGCCAATGAACCGACATCCACACCACACACACACAAAACACAGACTTAACAAATGACCCATACCTCATGCCAACCCATGGTAAACAGGCCACCAAGCTTTCCATCCTCCTCGTTCCCAAACCCCCATCTTCCAGAATTTAAAATCCTTATCCTCCTTCCCTCTCCAACCTACTCCAAGGCCTTTGGACATTGAAGTTAAGTTATGGGTCTTTCATATTTTTCTCGTCTCTCTCTCTCTCTCCCCAACTCTCTCCCCAACTCTCTCTCTCTCTCCCCAACTCTCTCTCTCTCCCCCTCTCTCTCTCTCTCCCCCTCTCTCTCTCTCTCCCCCTCTCTCTTTCTATATCCCCCCCTCTCTCTCTCTTTTTTTCAATCGTCATAAGTGTACTCACCACATGTAATTATGGAGCCTAAACATGAGGTTATGATTTGCTCTTCGCATGTGAAGTATATATATATATATATATATGTCGTACCTAGTAGCCAGAACGCACTTCTCAGCCTACTATGCAAGGCCCGATTTGCCTAATAAGCCAAGTTTTCATGAATTAATTGTTTTTCGACGACCTAACCTACCTAACCTAACCTAACCTAACTTTTTTGGCTACCTAACCTAACCTAACCTATAAAGATAGGTTAGGTAAGGTTAGGTAGGGTTGGTTAGGTTCGGTCATATATCTACGTTAATTTTAACTACAATAAAAAAAAATTGACCTCACACATAATGAAATGGGTAGCTTTATCTTTTCATAAGAAAAAAATTTGAGAAAATATATTAATTCAGGAAAACTTGGCTTATTAGGCAAATTTGGCCTTGCATAGTAGGCTGACAAGTGCATTCTGGCTACTAGGTACGACATATATATATATATATATATATATATATATATATATATATATATATATATATATATATATATATATATATATATATATATTTTGGGGGGGGCCTTTGTTTTTATTGTATTGGTATAAATATATATTTTCTCTATGATTTTTGTGTGAATGTTTACATAACTATGTTTAGATATTTTCTGTTGCTTTAGTATTTATGTAAACATTCTACGAGTTTGAATGTTTAATTTTGTCTCCTAGTCATATTTGATATAGTGTTTGCCGTATTTAATGTCTCCTAATGATTGTGTTGAAGTTTGAGGACTTGGGGCGTTTGCCAGGAAATGTTGGAAAATGATGAGTTTATTTTGCCCTAGTCATTGTTCCAACTGTATAATTTACTTTATTAAATGACCCCCCCCCCCTCTCTATTTGTATGTTTTGGACACCTTACATGAATTTATATTTGTTTTTATTTCAAACGAGATTCTGATCCAAGCAAGCTGTATATGATAATCTGGTTTCCTTGATTAGTTCTTCATTGCTTGTGTAGATCAGGTCGAGAGTATTATTATCTATAGGCTCAATTATCTGTAAGCTTATCACAACCTACTTGGAAACTCTTGGTAGCCTTTGATATAGGCTACTTTGACAGTTTTTCTAATAGTATCTATCCTCCTCCATCTCACATTTGGATTGTTAAAATCTACTAGGTGGATAATATTTGGTACTGGGTTTTCTAGGCAGTTTTCGGTAGTTATTATTTCAGCAAATTCTTTGGCTGTCATTTGGGATTTTGTATGAGAATAATTACTATATTTTTACCATTTTGTTTTATACTTAATCACATCATCGTGAGGTCTATCCTCTTTTTACTAGCACAACAGTGCTCAAAATGTCGGCATTACTTGATAGTTCCCAGGTGTGTGTGTAAATCACGAAAATTAATACTGTACGTGAAGAAAAATGCGAGTGTCAGACCACGATGGAAGAATTGAAACGGGAATATTCTTAAGTACTTTCCTATTTAATAATACATCTTCAGAAGGGTGAAGGGTGTATTATTTAATAATACACCCTTCTGAAGATGTATTATTTTTGTGATTTACACACACACGGGGGTGTGTGTGTGTGTGTGTATGTACGGTTTAACACGGGTGGTACGCGAACAAGGGGGCACAGGTGGAAACTGAGTACCCAAATGAGCCACAGGGACGTTAGAAAGAACTTTTTCAGTGTCAGAGTAGTTAACAGGTGGAATGCATTAGGCAGTGATGTGGTGGAGGCTGACTCCATACACAGTTTCAAATGTAGATTTTGTGGGAACCGACCTGTGAGATTTATATTTATTTAATTTATATGAATTTATATAGAATTTATATATACGTTAATTTATACATTTCGATAGCAATTTGTATGATGTTTAGTGAACTGTATTTCTGTAATTTCTCAATATATATATATATATAATATAATATAATATATATATATATATATATATATAATATATATATATATATATATATATATATATATATATATATATATATATATATATATATATATATATGTCGTACCTAGTAGCGAGAACGCACTTCTCGGTCTACTATGCAAGACCCGATTTGCCTGATAGGTCGAGTGATTTTTTTTATTTTCAGTAAATTGTTTCCAGTTGGTTTAGTTTAAATATTTTTATTATATTAGGAACATAAATTTAACAATCCGAATTTTCGAGAAATATTACATTTTCAACAAATTTTATTATGAAATGATAGTTTTTATTGTGTTATATATGATTGTAATTTTATATTATTTGAGTCAAAACAGAATTTGATCAATGGTAACCTATACCTAACCTAACTATGTTTGTAATACACGTTCCTAATATAACAGATTAATTTTGTTAGAAAAGAACCAACATGGAAAGAAATATTTGAAAATAACGAAAATCATTCGGCCTCTTAGGCAAATCGAATTCTGTATACTAGGTCGAGTAGCGTGGTTATGGCTATTAGGCACGACATTGTGATCCAGAGAGGAAAAGCTTGCTTTATCTTGGGCAAGCACCCCACTTCCGAGGAGCTGGATGAGGTCTTCGAACAGTGATTTTTGTGTGTGTTTTTTTCTGTAAACTGTAACATAATGTAATAAAATTAACAAAAAGAATAGGGGTGGAAGGAGTAGAAAATATTAATGTTTAGTGAGAATCCATAAGGTGTCTGAATACTCCTTATTTTCTTCCTAGAGGCTATGAGTCCCTCCAATGTCATCAGAGGTGGGACTCCTATATATATATTTGTTTATTTTCATTCACCTTGAACACTAGGCGCCTCGAACGCCTGACCCCCAGCATGGGGAAACAGTCGCTCTATCAACTGCGCTATTGGGCTAGTGCCCAAGGCGAAGGAAATTTGACATTCACTGTAGTGTGGAAAACAATTTATATATCATATATATATTGAAAAAGGATTAAAGAAAACTACAATTTTCTTGATTCTCTCACATCATTATTGATCAGCATAAGCAGACTACATGGAGAAGGATTAGAAAAACCTAAATATAACTTATATATACCAAAATAGAACTGCACAATATGTATAAAATAATATCTACATCTACGGAAAGGATGAGATTTGCTCCGTCATCGATATTTACTTGTATTAGAAAATGGGAAAGGTGTGTAGGGAGGTTGAGGATGGGGCGGGTCGTACAGGACCACGTGTTTATAAATAATACGCAACACATACAATGTTTCTGAAGGAACACAACAGCAGCGAAGTGTAATGACTGTACAGGTGCATCAAAACCAATCAAACCGTTTCAACAAACAGATAGGTGCAAGACCTGTTGGGACTGATGTAGATTGGTTGTTCAGCCTTCTAGGTAGGCACTATCTGGGGTTGGTGAGGAGGTATTTGTGACGTCAGGAACTCCAGGCAATCAGATTGTAGCATAATGATTACGTCTTTAAGGTGTCATGATGTCATGACATCTAGAGCAAATCTCCTGAGGCTTGTCCTAGTTACGTCACCGGATCTAGCGACAATCAAGTCACTGGAGATCCTAAACGCTGTATTTGCCATTAGGATGGCTGGATATATCAAAATGTGACAAGATAAGTGATATTAAACTTAAAACACCGCTTCACTAAGGCTGACTCTTCTTAACACAGAGAATTGCTTACAGCCTTACTTAAGCTTCGTCTTGTGATCAACATCGCTTACCCAGGTACCTGGGATTAAGCTTACCTAGAACATAATTATAGTCATGATTCGCTACACATATATAGGACCATTTCTGGGGGAAAACACAGCTACGCGACCACACAAGCAAGTGTGAGCCTACACACACACACACACACACACACACACACACACACACACACACACACACACACACACACACACACACATACATACACATACATATACATTGTCCATTCATCCTAATTTCCTTTATTCACAATAAGAAGATGGGATTCACGGTGGTAGCAGGTAAGGGCTCACACCTGCATTAGTCGTCATACACACTAATATATATATATATATATATATATATATATATATATATATATATATATATATATATATATATATATATATATATATATATATACCTCCCCTGCTCAATCCTAGGAACTTGTTGTGAGGTAGAAGCCCCCTCTCTCATTTTCAACAACCTAACATTATCAGTAGGCTAAATATCTAAGGTCCAGGGCTTCTGGTAGGTGAACAGACGCTCTGAGCACTTCTTCATGGGTTGCTGATGACATTAGTGGTCAAGGGTGACGTCGGAGTTCAGTGTGTCAGAGAACAATGTGATCTCATCAACTACATGACTTCAGAGATACGCGGGATTTAACCCACTGCGGCAAGAGGCATTATCACACCATTATCAATCAACTAACACTTAAATAGTTTCAGACATTGATTTAGGATGAGCTTCCTTTCCTCCTAAATCAATATTCACGCTTTTTATAACAGCAGTAGGTCGAGTGGCGACCTGCTTCACCCAGCTTCACCCCTGAACATTCACTTTTCCCCAAGAAGTATACAAAACGGTACATAATACTTTTTGTTTATTTTAATTCGTATATTACAGTAACCAGCTTACGACACAGTGTTCAGCGTTGTTTTCCAAACAACGGCTCTAATACATATAATTCATAAGTTTAAACTTTATAATAAGAACAATAGTTCTTGCCAACACAAACAACATCGCTGTTGAAGTTTAGAGCCCTGGAGGACTTGTATATTATTATCCCATAGAATATGAGGGTATCTTTTGTGGTAAACCATCACCCCCTAAAGGCGTGTCGGGTATCTAGTCTACAGCACATGAGAGAAGGGAGATGGGGGGGGGGGGGGTCGATATGACCTTAACCATTAGTTGTTGATCTGGTCTTACAAATACAACAGAAAATGGCAATCAACCGAACACAGGCGATGGTTGCCGAATTGAATTTAATACTAAAATAATTGGTTAATTCGAAATATTTAGTTACACTTCACCTACTTTGGTTTACCTTTTTGTTTACACAGTCATTAAGTTTTTTTAAAAAGTGGATTTATTCAAACTTTGACAAAATAATTCATATCTCTTGTCTTAGTGTGTTCCATCGACTCTCTTTAACTATATACTTCAGTAACTTTCAAGAATATCAACTAACATTTCACTGTCATGTGGATCAAACAACACCTATTATCACTGAATATTATTTGTTCCATTGTTTATCAAATTGCAGAAATAGTTTAACGTTAACTATGTAAGATAATTAAATCATTCCTTCATATATTAAATTTAAATATACGTTTTTGTTTAGATACACAATGATTTATTCCAACGGAATTCTTAGTTAATTGTAGATATCTCCATTCACTAATAATTCATTATGTTTTGTCTTCAGTAACAAGAAAATTAACCAGAAGTAACATTCATGATTACCTTTGCTGGTATTAAATATAATTACTTTTGTAATTAACTGTTCAAGGTGATTTTACCTACCTGGTCACAGTTGAACTTGATTGTCTCGTAAGCTTTCGCTGTTCAAACTGGATATCACGTCAACTACCTTAATGCTAATTATAATTATCATATCAATTACATCAGATGCTGATAACGATTATCCTTGATAGTTCGTGTACGTTAAAAAGGCTCCCTCTACAGGCTCTCTCTGTTAAATATAACTACACCATCTATCCCATTGATAAGCGCACTTAACACTCCTCCAACTCTCTCCCTCCCCTCCTTCCCCAATACCACCACCCTGAACAATTCTTCTAAACTACCACAGGTTTTCCCTATCAACACCTTCACTACCCAATAAAATTATGCTACTCTCAATACCCATCCATACCCATGTGAATCAATAAATCTGTCCCTCTCATCAAGGGCTATGGGTTCCCCATCTCCAATTCCCTGACTAACCCCAACCAGAAGCCCCAACAAGCATCTAGCTCGACACCTACACACACACTAGTCAAGCTTCCCAGATGGAGAGTTTGGTTACTTAGATAATTCGGACATTGAAATAAACTAAAGAGCACTATCTTCTGGCATGACCAAAATTGTAAAATTATTAAAGAATTAGCGCTGTAACTGGCAGTACATATATTGTAATAGTGAAGAGAAAGTTTAGAAGACCTGCAATTATTTTTCATGTGCATTTGCATAGCAATACAGCATAGTAATTAATTAAAAACTTCGAAAATTTAGATTTTTAGTGATTCTTGGCCTTTACGGCATTTCTCAACTTTGTTCATTATCTAACTGGTGTTAATTTTTCTTTAAACCGTGAATTCTTACAAAATATTGAACTGCAATGCATTTGCGTGTATGTATCTGACATATGAACACGTATTGTGTTGGCTGCAGACTGACATGTCTATCACTGTCATGGGAAAACAAGTGTTAATGTTACAGCTACACAGGTGTCCGTGTTCAACAAGTCCACAGGTGCACCGGTTATAGCAGGGGAGAGATGTTCACACGAGGGCCCTGGTAACACAGGCGTCCAATATCCACACGGGGAATTTAGTCTATACCGGAACACACACAAGATGCTAGCATGAACAACACACACTGAACGAACACACTTAGCCTCGCCACCAGCACACGCACACGCAATGAAAAAATGATTCTCATATTCCCTATCCACCTTTACATCTTTGCTTCAGACCCCCAACACACCTGTCAAATGAATATATCTCCTCCACCTCCCCCTACACACACACACACACACACACACACACACACACACACACACACACACACACACACCTCGCGGCTGAGTGGATAACGCTCGGGGGTCGTAGTCCTATTAGCCTGGGTTCGATTCCCGGCGGAGGCGGAAACAAATGGATAAATTTTTCACCTTGATGCCTCTGTTCACCTAGCAGTAAATAGGTACCCTGGTAGTTAGACAGCCAAGTGCTGCTTCTTGGGGATGTGTGTTAGAGATAAATATATGTAGTAGACTTAATAGAGAAAAAATAGATTGGTTAGGAAGGCGGGTTCCGAGAGCTAATAGCTCGATTCTGCAGACAAATAGTAAACGCATATAGTAAACACGCGTGCACGTAAGTTAGTTTCTGATAACGGAAGAACAATTTTCTCCAGACTGGTGAAAAAAAAAATTTAAAAAGTAAATCTGGTATCATCTTAGTTGAGATTCATAGCTACAAACCATAAATTAATACAGATATAAATAACGAAGCTAGCAGTCAGAAGAGGAGAGGACTCGCGCATCATCTGGCTATTTAATATAGGAAATTGGTCGGCAGAGAGGGAAGGGATGTGTTGAACTAGCTGACAGATTCACTAATTGTTTCATCTAAAAGTTAACAACATTCAGGAACTCAACCTTAGTGGGATGGCAGAGAGCATTGTCGCACCTTCTGAACCCCAATATAAAAAATTGCGCACACGGACATCCACGATTTATTCCTTATCTATGCTAATAAGCTCTTTAATCCCCAAATCCTACATGATGCAATACATACACCATTTTGAGCTTTACATAGAACTACAATAAGGCCGAGTTTTCCAGTGGTTGGAGAAAAAGAAGCCTTATTTAAACTGTATTGAAGAATTAGATATAAATGCGAACGAGAGGAGGAAAAGAAACAAGTGGTGTAATTAGCTGAATTTGTGAATCTCGGTCAACCAATGAATGTTCAGCTTCTCGTGGCGCGCACATTTTTTGCGTACCATTACCAAATTGAAAATTTGTCAAATGCTTGAGTTCATTAAAATATATATATATATATATATATATATATATATATATATATATATTGTACCTAATAGCCAGAACGACGCACTACTTGGCTTAGTATGTAAGGCCCGATATGCCTATTAGGCAGTGATTTTCATTTAAAAAAAAAACATTCCATTTGCTTTGTTTCAATTAATATTATATTAAGAACATGAATTACTGATTTAGTTATGTTACGTTTGGTCGTATTTCTATAGTAGTTTTAACTCAAATTAAAAAAATTTACATACATAATATAATGGAAAGCTTTCATTAAAAGTTCTCTTTCGAGAACTTTCAAAAGAAAGTTCTCGAAAGAAAAAATGTCGAAAAATATATAACTAGGAAAACTCGGTTTATTAGGCTGCTTGCATAGTAGGCCAAATAGTGTGTTATGGCTGTTAGGTGCAAAAAATATATATATATATATATATATATATATATATATATATATATATATATATATATATATATATATATATATATATATATATATATATATATATATATGTGTGTATATCACGAAAATAAACACGTGATTAAGAATGTGACAATGTCAGACCACGGAGGAAAAATGAAACAGGAAATTTCCTTAAGTACTTTCGTATATTAAATACATCTTCAGAAGGTCATTTTACAGATCGAGTGATGGGTATAAATAGGCAGGAGAGAGTGGTGAAGTAAGGTGAGGTACAATACTTGGACAACGCAGAAGGCCCATTGGCCCATCAGATGCACCCAATTGGCCCATCCGATGTAGCCCAATGGCCCATCTGATACAGCAGACATACAAGCATAATACATAGGAAATTATAACATAAAGAGGTAAATATATACAATAAATTAGTGTGACAAATGTTTTTCAATGATTCTACTTAAATCGCCCTTTAGCTGATCTATTAGAAATGGATCTAAGTTATATAGACCACTGCTAATATTCAAATTACTTTCTTTGGTGATCTGTATCAAAGCGGATTCTTCAATTATGTTTCCGCTTTGATACAGATCACCAAAGAAAGTAATTTGAATATTAGCAGTGGTCTATATAACTTAGATCCATTTCTAATAGATCAGCTAAAGGGCGATTTAAGTAGAATCATTGAAAAACATTTGTCACACTAATTTATTGTATATATTTACCTCTTTATGTTATAATTTCCTATGTATTATGCTTGTATGTCTGCTGTATCAGATGGGCCATTGGGCTACATCGGATGGGCCAATTGGGTGCATCTGATGGGCCAATGGGCCTTCTGCGTTGTCCAAGTATTGTACCTCACCTTACTTCACCACTCTCTCCTGCCTATTTATACCCATCACTCGATCTGTAAAATGACCTTCTGAAGATGTATTTAATATACGAAAGTACTTAAGGAAATTTCCTGTTTCATTTTTCCTCCGTGGTCTGACATTGTCATATATATATATATATATATATCGTACCTAGTAGCCAGAACGCACTTCTCAGCCTACTATGCAAGGCCCGATTTGCCTAATAAGCCAAGTTTTCCTGAATTAATATATTTTCTCTAATTTTTTTCTTATGAAATGATAAAGCTACCCATTTCATTATGTATGAGGTCAATTTTTTTTATTGGAGTTAAAATTAACGTAGATATATGACCGAACCTAACCAACCCTACCTAACCTAACCTAACCTACCCTACCTAACCTAACCTAACCTATCTTTATAGGTTAGGTTAGGTAGCCGAAAAAGTTAGGTTAGGTTAGGTAGTCGAGAAAACATTAATTCATGAAAACTTGGCTTAATAGGCAAATCGGGCCTTGCATAGTAGGCTGAGAAGTGCGTTCTGGCTACTAGGTACGACATATATATATATATATATATATATATATATATATATATATATATATATATATATATATATATATATATATATATATATATAATTGCACCAGTGGTGGTACCCCCGTATATATATATATATATATATATATATATATATATATATATATATATATATATATATATATATTATATTCGTATCTAAATGATATAAAATTCAGCTTCCCTAACAAGCCGAATTTTCGTGAAATATTTAAATTTCCCGAAATGTTTTCTTTGGAAACTAAAAAGTTTTCATTGTATTATATATGATTGCAATTTTATGTCGAGTCAGAACTAACAGAAATTTTATCAGAACTATCCTATCCAAACCTAACATAACCTAATATAACTAAGTCCGTAATTCACGTTCCTTATATAATAGATTATTATTGTTAGGATTGAAAATAACGAAAATCATTCTGCCTGTTCGGCACATCTGACCTTGCATACTAGGCCAAGAAGTGAGGTCCTTGCTATTAGGCATATATATATATATATATATATATATATATATATATATATATATATATATTATTTATATATATATATATATATATATATATAAATAATTCACCTAGGTTTAAAATTTTATTATACTTAATGACACTTTCAAAATTCAGATTTTACCTTTAAAGTTTTATCTTTGAATTGGATACCCAAGCCTCAACATTGCAATTACTGGCGCCCATAATCAGTAAACCGATGCCAAGGAGAACCCGCCGATATGACCCTTATTCTACCAGCGTCTTTGGCCCAAATTCAGAAACGAGACTTAGATATGGAGGAACTGTATTGGACCACTCTTCTAATTGGTTCCCTTCTTCCCGACGTGGTTCGTGATTGGCTGCCGGTTTAAATGCCAAAATATTTTCCAAAGTTTTAATTGGTTTCTTACTGTCAAAGTACAAAAGTTTAGATTATGCCGCACATACATATCACATATAAACAATCTTGGCTATGTTATGGGCATTAAGTAAACAGATCAGAATCAGGCTCTAAGAGTTCTCGAAATAAAAAGTTGAGATCGAAAGAGCAATTGTCGTTACTATCAGCTGTACCTTCCTACCAATTACGGCCACATGCCAGTGACAACCACCCACCATCTGGCCAAATTTAAAGAGGCCGTTGGGTCGGCGTTTAATCTACAAAAAACAAACCGAACATCATTGTAAATCCAATTCAGAGTTACCCCATTCATTACATATTTTTGCCATAGTTTTCACTCGTGACAATAGGATTCCATTTTGTTTCTGAATATGGGCCATCGAATACCATTCATCATTCTGGCCTTTGGAACTACGAGGAGAGAGCCGGCGCCATTCCCCGCTGCCCCTGAAAGACAGTTGTTGCTCTACACTCCTCGGGGATGGGAACGAGGGGAAATCACGCGGGATCTCTCTCCAGTATTTTACTTAGCTTACAATAAACTGCTTGACCCTCCTTACAGCTTACTTGCTCCGTCCTATCTCAGCACTCCAGGCTAATGGAGCCACAACATGAAGAGACTGCTCGCCTCTGATTGGCCCTCGTCTCACGATACTCTGAGCATCCATGGAACCATTGACTTCAGCTGTTGAGAACTATTCGTTTTCCGTTTTCTGTGCTAATTTCCAGCGAGTTTTGTTAACCGTGAGCCAGTGATGGGGAAAAATAATTATTTATATTTATATTTTAAGAAATTAATAATTCATGTTATCTTAGTCCATAACAAATATATTTAGTATTTTCATGTTACACAGCATTTAGCTTTACAAGAGTTACTAGATGAAATAATAATTTGACACTGCCATAGTCAACCTTTGCGAGTACTTATCGATGGAGCGCTGCTTATGGGTTTAATTATTAAAGGTGTATTATATGATCTGATGAGTTATTATTAGTAAAAAAAATATCTTTGACAGAATATTTTTTATAAAGACTACAGTTGCAGTTTCAGAATGTTAAATATATTATAAAACAAGCTTAAATACAATACAGTATACCCTCTGTTATTAGGCTCATGGGTTTTCATCTTGTGGTATTCAATGTTTCGCCAATAAGTCGAATATTTGTAATTTTTTTGTATTGTGTTGAGTTCATAATATAAATTGCAATCAATAGTTTGTGATTAGGTATTTAAATTAGGTAGAGGGCAGGAATGTCTACTGATACTATGAAATATGACTACTGAATCCGTCGAGTGGACAATGCATTACTAATAGTCGTGTTCACTTTAATCTGTTCTCAAAGCTATAACATAATTCAGTGTTTTACTAAACAGCCGGCTTCGTGGTTTTTGTTTTTCTTCCTGAAGAACGTTTTTGTATTTTTGTTTACCTTTCCCGAATATTTTGTCTTGACCGCCTTCAGTTTTCCAGGTTTGGTGTTTGCTTTATTATTCCCATCACGCTTGACGGACGTAAATTTTACCATTGTCTGCATTTTGAAATATAAGGCTCCAGTTTCCCATGACAATGCAGCCTGTTTACAAGCAGCATGATACCGTTGTCTGCTTTGTGTGTTACGTCCATCATGTCGCGCTACTGACCTCCTGTGCTTTAATCCTGCTGGCGCGCTCTACAGTGTCCACCGCCTGATCTCTGACCACGGTGTCCTGATCAGATGGACCAGTCGGGGACTACTAGTTCCCTTGTCAGGTTGGCCACTAGTGGACTACATGTTCCCATGTCAGGTGGATCACTCGTGGACCACTTGTTCCTCTGGTCAAGTAGATAAATCATAAACCAATCAGTCCTCTGTCCAACGTGATCACAAACGGACAAGATATTCCACTTGTCATACGTTGATCATAGTCCAGACATCACCTGTCAGAGTTCATTATATTAAGGAGCATTTTGTAAAACAGAAGGATTCATTCGTATATACTGAACGGTGTGCAGTAAACATTGAGCTATAATGAAAACTACCCGAGGTTGTCGTGAGTTTATTGATTCAATTATAGATTCACTTGCTAAATGATCTTAATGAATGTAAACCAATACAAATAATGTCAAAATACTCGAGAGTATCTACTGCAACCTGCAATAGTTTTATATTAGATTTAAAACACATTAGAAAAAGATATTCAAAGGAAAGACACTGACAAAACCCGACTTCTTAATCCTTATGAAAATGTTTCTACATGGCGTAAAAATCCAGTTCACCTGTATCACAAAGGTTTACTCAGCGTGGGGATTCTGGAGCAACGCGCTCTACCACATGTACCTGGCAAATACAGTTTCCGGGAAGAGGGGTTTATTTATACTTAAATCTTGTATGTCAGATATTTCAAGTATTGCTCTAGAATCCCTTACAAAGGTGAGGTAAATTGCTCATTGACCAATCCAAACTCACTGTAATAAAACATCTTGTACACTTACCATATCTTTCACATAATTCCTACAAAAAATAGTCTAATAGACCTTACCCTTTGTCCTTAGAACGCCAAAATATTATCACAATATCTCTAAGGAACAACGGTAAGAATCTATGCTTCTTAGAATCATAAGCATCAAAGATTCCATCATTATCGGGAGGTCAAAGGTCAATAAGGCTCATCACTATGTACAGCTTCTAATGAATGACTTACTGAACAAAGACCCCCCCATCCCTGGCGTGATGGTATTCACTCTCGTCATCAAAGTACCAGTACAATCAAATCCTTTCTAGTTCTCCTAGTCCAGCTCATCTAGACAGAATAATCATCTAGAAATGCCAGGCTTCACATCATGCAACGCTCCTTCGAGGAACATAAAATAGGTATGGTAAGAATTTCTGTATATAAACATGGTTTACAAATATTTAGCCGTAAATTAGGAACATTTTAGTAAGTTACAGGATCCTCGCACGTCGCTCAGAGTTAGGAGACTCGAACAACTACGGCTCGAACGGGACCAGTTTTTCAGTCAAAAGTCAGATCAGTAACATGCTTGATGTAAAAAAGGTGCCGACAAGAAGTTGTGCGACATCTAGGACAGTGGACACCAACAACTGTTATCGAACCATATTTATACGAGTCAGTTTCCTAGACAGATGGAGACAGCCCAGCAGGTTCCTGCTGCATCCCCCAAGTGTAAGGTGGTCAATCTCCCAGCTTAGCTAAACAGAGTCGTGAAAAGGACAAATTTTCAATGCGTGATTTCCCGGTACGAGGAAAACAGAGTTCCCAATAATCAAACTGCATTTGGTGGTGTAAGCGTACGACACGTCATGTCGTCCTGAGGCACTATCAATAAATGGTCAAATGCTTTTAGCAAGACTAAAGCCACACCTATTAGTGCTCTTAAGATCACTAGTAATACACTATCATCAATAAATTGAACGGATTTTCCTGAAGATAGAACACGAGAGCTATGCCGTGATGTAAGCTCACACCACTGAAAAGCTTGAGAATATGGAGAATGTGTACTTGTGTTCCTGTCAAGAGTCGGGTGCTGCGCATGTGCTGTGGTGGCGCTAGTTTCGTGTTCACCTCGTCAAAACAAAAAGAACAGGAACAAGAGCCGCTGTCCAAGACGAGATAAATTCACGGTCGACGTCACTAATGTACTCTCGCTATTAGTCGAGTCAGCAAGCAAGAGGGATAAGCTCATTGGCTTTATTCTCTGACATCACAAAATGCGTTGTCCGGTCGATATAATTTCCATGTATAATTTATTTTTAAATTGAGCTCTAATGGCTAGCCAGACTGAGAAAATCATTTTATAGCTTAAAGAAATTGAAAAAATTGCAGTTGTAAGTTTAACTAAATGTTATGAAATTTCTAGGAATCTGGGGAATGGAAATTAGAGCCGACCCAAGGTAATCTACATAGTTACTTTTAACCTTCAAGTGAAAGGAGAAACATTTTCAAAATATTGTTTAAAAATAACTTGAGACTAAACTCATCAACCTATGTATAAATCTCGTTGTTGGACAACTGTTTTATTTAATCCAGTATTTATATTTAATCCAGAATTATTCGAGTAATTCAAAAAATAATAAACGAAAGGCAATCTTTCACAAGTAACAATAAACTGACACTATGCTAGAAAGTTCTGTACTGACGATTTATTATCCAATAAAAGCTTTCCTGTTTGCTAGGACTGGAGTAGGGTAAACAGGTCAATGTCAACACGTGCTTTTATATAGATAAAAAGACTGAGGTATGATAAACAACAAAGATAGGCATACAAATAAATATATAATAAATAATTACATCAATAGATATAGAATATGCATATCAAAGTTAACTATAATTATTGTGCTAGTGTTGAAACAAGAGCTTTATAAAGAAAACATCTCGAGGACCACGTCAATTGCTATCAAAACATTGAAATACTATTGAAGACGCGGAACAATGGGAGCAAGCAACGGAACACTTCAAACATCGAATCCAGCAGGTCGCCGCCAATGCTTTTGGTTCGAACCTTGATTTCACGTCGTAAATATTGTTTTTTTTTATAATTTAATTCACTTTTTCAGTTATTGATTGACGAGTCGCAAGCTCGCAGCGCTGGAGGCTTTTTGTGTATTAGTTTGCTCAAAACATTCGATTAGTTAACTGTACCCAAAGTTTAGACGGTATAGATTTGTATGGGTCTGGGAACTAACATGTGGAGGGGAATAACGTCGCAGGAATTGTCTGATAATCCGGACTGAAAACATTTGTAGCTTGTGGCCCATTATCCCTTTTCAGGATTTGTATTCTCCTATTGTTAACCAAATACTCCCCCAAAGCAACCAACAACTGCTGCGTTTATTTACTTACAAATATTATGAAAATAAGAATCACAGCTTAAGTATAGGAACTTGTTACCTCTCACCTACCCCCTCCCCCCCCTCGACTACCAGGGGGCATAGTGTGGCATCACAAACGCTCCTCCATGCCCCTCCCCCCCCGACCACCAGGCGGGCATAGTGTGGCATCACAAACGCTCCTCCACGCCCCTCCCCCCCCCCCCCGACCACCAGGCGGGCATAGTGTGGCATCACAAACGCTCCTCCACGCCCCTCCCCCCCCCCCCCGACCACCAGGCGGGCATAGTGTGGCCGTCACAAACACTCCACCACGCCCCCCCCCCCGACCACCAGGCGGGCATAGTGTGGCCGTCACATGCTCCACCACGCCCCCCCCCCCGACCACCAGGCGGGCATAGTGTGGCCGTCACAAACACTCCACCACGCCCCCCCCCCCGACCACCAGGCGGGCATAGTGTGGCCGTCACATGCTCTACCACGCCCCCCCCCCCCGACCACCAGGCGGGCATAGTGTGGCCGTCACATGCTCCACCACGCCCCCCCCCCCCCGACCACCAGGCGGGCATAGTGTGGCCGTCACAAACACTCCACCACGCCCCCCCCCCCCGACCACCAGGCGGGCATAGTGTGGCCGTCACATGCTCTACCACGCCCCCCCCCCCGACCACCAGGCGGGCATAGTGTGGCCGTCACATGCTCCACCACGCCCCCCCCCCCTCCCCGACCACCAGGCGGGCATAGTGGGGCATCACGAACGCTACAACACGCTGGCAAACAACTTCATAACATCGAATAGTGCTTGTACTAAGCTCAAATATGCACTAGTATAGATCAGTGTAAAAAATATATCAAATCGATTGATATGTATTATTTTAAGGAACATGAAACCGTTTGCATTTTGTTTTTTAAATGCCATTTTGGCACTAAAATGTGAGCTGAAATTTGCATATCTTCATTGAATAGAAATGTCTCGAGACTAAATAATTGTGTTCAATTGCAATCAAATGTGCATGGAACTCGGAGTTTATATAATTCTTAGGAGGAACTTTCTACCTTGCTCTCATGAACTATAAAATGGCAACACTGGGAGATGACCACCTGATATGGCAACACTGGGAGATTGCCACTTGATATGGCAACGCTTGGAGATAATCCACTACTAGATAAATACCTGCGATGGCAACACTGTTCTGTACCGTTGAATACTACAACACATTAACTGCCTAGGATGGTAATACTGATGTACGGCCAGCAGACCCGGCAACCCCGCCTGCGTGGCCAGCAGACCCGGCAACCCCGCCTGCGTGGCCAGCAGACCCGGCAACCCCGCCTGCGTGGCCAGCAGACCCGGCAACCCCGCCTGCGTGGCCAGCAGACCCGGCAACCCCGCCTGCGTGGCCAGCAGACCCGGCAACCCCGCCCGCGTGGCCAGCAGACCCGCCCGCGTGGCCAGCAGACCCGCCCGCGTGGCCAGCAGACCCGCCCGCGTGGCCAGCAGACCCGCCCGCGTGGCCAGCAGACCCGCCCGCGTGGCCAGCAGACCCGCCCGCGTGGCCAGCAGACCCGCCCGCGTGGCCAGCAGACCCGCCCGCGTGGCCAGCAGACCCGCCCGCGTGGCCAGCAGACCCGCCCGCGTGGCCAGCAGACCCGCCCGCGTGGCCAGCAGACCCGCCCGCGTGGCCAGCAGACCCGCCCGCGTGGCCAGCAGACCCGCCCGCGTGGCCAGCAGACCCGCCCGCGTGGCCAGCAGACCCGCCCGCGTGGCCAGCAGACCCGCCCGCGTGGCCAGCAGACCCGCCCGCGTGGCCAGCAGACCCGCCCGCGTGGCCAGCAGACCCGCCCGCGTGGCCAGCAGACCCGCCCGCGTGGCCAGCAGACCCGCCCGCGTGGCCAGCAGACCCGCCCGCGTGGCCAGCAGACCCGCCCGCGTGGCCAGCAGACCCGCCCGCGTGGCCAGCAGACCCGCCCGCGTGGCCAGCAGACCCGGCAACATGGGACTGGCAACGCCGCCTACTAGCCTGCAGTAGACATGGTGGCAGCGTTCTTTATTTACTTAAGAGTAAAGTATAAACATATTCAACCTGGTTATTTTGTGTTGTTAGGACTTACACCTGTCAAGCGAGCTAACTACCACGGCACTAACAAAACATTAAAGAATTATAACTCCTCTAGTGACGAAAATCGTTAAGTTCCGCTACAACATGGAGAAAAGGTCGACAGCAAATTGTAGTTACTGATAGTTTGTCGAATATAAGAAGCTAATCCTAACTAGCCTACTGCAGGTGGGTGCCCGGGCCAGCCTCCGGAAGGCGTAGCCGGGCCCCCCTGAACACGGGAACCAGCGTCCCAGGGCACCAACACCGCACCGCCCGTGCACAGCCCAGCCGCACCTGCGCAGGGTACTGGGCGCACCTGCGCTCATGGGTAGCACCGGGCCTCACCTGACACACTACCCATGGCTGCTTTATCACTTCCCCTAGATTTAGATCACAAGGGGAACTATTACGTTTCAACTTTAAACCAACATCAACCTGAGAAATCACAGGTAATTCAAGGCTAATAATTGAATTGTTTAGTAAAATACAAGGTTGGAAATACTGACTATACTGAATGATTTCTAAGGCGTTTCACAATTCTCTCAACACCATAATCCATTATAATCTCTGGGAAGTCATAGCCCAGGATACCGTAAATCATGATAAACTTGCAAGGTTTCACAAATGCCTGTGTGACCAAGAGGTGTGTGTCAGGCTGCTAGTCCAGCGTCCCCAGGCAGTCTGTAGTACTTTGAAAACATGTGTTAAGTGGCGTGACCTCGTGGCTCTTTAAACAGCACACCAGTACACCTGGGGAGGTAAATATTACAACACTTTCACATAGTACCTATCTACAGTACATACTGCTGATACAGTACATAGCCCTTATCTACAGCCAATTCCTTCCCTGGACTGGTATGTTGATTAAGACCCTAAGGCCACGTATCTACTGTTACGGACTAAGACAATTGGAGGAGACTAGATCCTCATGACGGTTAGTGTTACAACTCTGTAGTGCTTTGTGATAACGGAATTATTATATATGGAGAACTTGGTCACAGAATGTGTGTAGTCTGGTGCTGTGAGTGGCCTTGGCCCTCGAGGAGTCGACCAGCCACCACACACCTCCAGCTACACTTTGTATTGCTCTTGACCTTTCCCTCTAGCAAGTGACGGATCAGCGAGTTGAGCCTTCTAGCATTTACTCTCATTTCTATCTATAGTAATAACAAAAAAAATTACCCTTATCAAACCCCATTTAAAGACTAACAATTGCCGATCACATCACAACCATTGATAGGAACTATGGAACCGGTCTAAGGATTCTTAACAATTGAGAGGTAGTTCGGTAGTTTGCATGCGGTTACCGCTGGCGGGTGATCGGTGTCAGTGCCCATTTAACCCGGTCTTTCACGAACCATCACAACAATAGCACACTCATAGTACCCCGGTGATAGGCCAGACGCCCTGCTACCGCTGCCCGTCCTCGGCTCCAGGATGCTCTTCCCCGTCATCAATAAATTTGCCTTGTTTATAATTATTAAAAAAAAATAGCATCCAACTTCCAATCTTGAACAATTTCAAAAGTAACATTTCAAAGGTAACATTTGAAAGATTTGATAAAATTATTACTCACATACGAGTATCAAGTTTAGACTCTGTTTTGTATACTGTTAAATTCCAATTTGTTTTAGAAGTTTTTTTACTTACAATAATTTAGATTTGGGAGAGCCAATGCCAATTTTAGACGAGCCTTTGTTACAAGGTTTCTCCCAGACATGAAGACTTCTTCTGGACCAGTGTTTCATCCCACATTCCCTGATTCATAACACAAGCTGATTGATCCAAGGATTTTAGTAGCACTGTATTTAAGAAATTGTTCAAGAATATCAGACTTGAAAACCACAAGATGAATCAAATGTCGTTATTATTTTACGGGTTTAGTTTAAGCAAGTTTCCTTAATAAAATAATAATTTATCATCTGCCCCTGGTGACCAGTCCGGCACACACAACAAGGCTTTAGAAAATGATTAACAGTTACGGAAATGTTTCATTACATGTAAGCATCGAGGACCTCTGAAGGCCAGCTAGCAGTACCAAGGTGCCCACCAGAAATGCCAAGAGCCTGGCATTAGTACACTAATTAATGTTGCTCCTACTGATCTCTGCCCACTGCTCATCTCTCCCTTCAGCCTGTAGCCGTTCTGTACATGCGTTGAGGTCGTCAGCGGAGTCTAAGCCTTCCGCATCACTTGAAAAAGGTTATTTTTTTTTCGTTTAGTGAACAGATAAGAGCCTGTATCAGATAAAACTAAATACAAAGTTACTATTCTCTGATACCAGCACTAGGTATCACTGATATTTGTGTGAACTGGTGTAATTTTAGTTATATAACCCTCCCAATACAAGATGACGGCTTACATGTACGTGGGGGACGTGAATAATATAATTTTTCTAATAGTTCCAAGATGCACTTGTGTATATGTATCCCATGGAGGAGAATCTAGTGTGCAGATGGTAAGGGGGTTATACTTGAAGAATCTTGCGAGGTTTCCTTATCCTAAGGTCTCAGGATTATCACCTTGACAACATAAGTCCTCCGCCGCTCATTGCGTTCCCTTGAGGTTGAGAGACCGGAGCCGTTCCCAGGGTCGCCGAAGACAACGTGAAGAAGTGGCCGTCAACCCGGGCAGCACAGGGTCGCACTATCGCTACAGGAACATAGTACTGGCCACGATAAACCTACGATAGGAACCATTTACCCACAGGATCAGTGATTGTATGAATGAGTGCTTCCGCCGGCGCCTACCACCTGCTGACACGCCCACACCTCACACGTGCAGTACGGCCACAGAAAAGGCCCTGCGGGTTACAGAGCAACAGCATGGGGCGTGTGGGCATGGTAGTTAGGGCTGCGCGGGCGGGGCAGTGTGCGGCGCCTGGTGACCGCTAGCTACAACACGACAACGTCTACACGGACACAGGAGCGGCGAGGCCACAGCGACACGCGACACAGTTTGTGGGGCGCCGCCGCGGGGGCGTTTACTGCGAGGCGTTAAGTGGGCAGGGCACGAAGCCCGGCCTGCGAGGAGGGGCGAGGCGGCCCAGGCCATGGTAGGCCTGGTCCAGAAGGCCCGGGGGCCGCGCTAATCACTGAAGGTAGCAGCCAGATGGCCCAGTGGGCCATAAATGCTCCACTCTACTGGCTGGGGGCCGGCTGTGGCCCAGGGGTTGAGGAGGCAGTGTCCTTGTTGATGTTGGCGTTGGTATCAGTGCCAGGGTGCGCCGCCTGTGCTAGGGCAGTGATCTGTCGCACTACCGCCGCTACCTCCGCGTCCTCTACCACGGCGCTGCCTGCAGAGCTCACCACGGCGCTGCGATGTTGTTCGCTGTCCAGGTGGCGGCGGTAGTCGGCCAGGGTGGCGGCGTGGTGACGGCACGCAGTACAGGCGTACAGCAGCTGCGTCAGCCTGAGAACTCCGCGAGTGTGATCATGGGCGCGTTGGTGGGCGGCCAGGAGGGCGGGCGAGGGGAATACGAGGCGGCAAGATTTGCACACCCACCCTACCTCCCCCTCAGCGTGCTCGGCCGCCTCGCCCGCGTCGCTCGCCTGTCCGCCGTCCAGCGTGAAGCTCGCCCCGGATGACCCTGAGGACCCCAGGTGTGCGTTGAGTTCGGCGTGGGCGGAGGGTGGTAGCTGCAGCATGGAGAGTGGGGTGCCACCCCCGTAGGCTCCTCCTGAGACCTGGTCGAACCCGCAGCCGCCCATTCCGCCGCTGGTGCCGCCATTGCCTACGGAGAGAACAAAAGTGTTAGTACACGCTCACTGCACCTGCATCATTACAGGCTAGAAATACTCAAGAAAATTATAAATCTACATCACAGGTCATAAAAGTCATCTGCTGTCACTACATGTAAACACTGACCAGATGAATATATCCTATCATACATTTGACTTTTAATGCAAAAAAGTGCAAGTATGAAGAATATGTTGGTTTAATCGAACTAGTTATTAACCAAAAATTAAATAACCTTGAGTGAAACAAAAGCTAAGCCTCCTTGTGAGACAGTTTAATGATTTTATGTACTTTATTTTAATCGCCAAATGGCCCAGACACATGTCAGTGTATTAGGGCAAAAATACTTTCGACTTGTGACCGTCTTCAAAGAACGGCCACTTCCTTACATTTCGTCGTGTCTTGGAGGTCAAAACCAATGCTAAAAAAATATAATGGCCCTTAATGTCCACTCTCTCAAATTATATTCTTTGACATAATATATGAGGAGTCTAATGGGTTGCCGTGACGAGCGCTCTAGTTGTTTTGCTTCCTCTTGGGTCTTGTTTATTAAAGGGATCCCGTCAGAGTCCGGAGGGTAACAGAGGATAAGAGCCCTATACATTAGAGCGTTTCAGTTAACTGTTATCGTGCGTAGATAATATTTTCTTGAACCTGGTTAATGTTTGTGAACCTCATTATTAGGCTCCACTCTTGTTATTTTTGGCCCTAATATATTGTTATAAATATACAGTATTATGATTCACATTATTATGAAACTACTTATAGGTTGTGACTCCAACATCATTGTTACCTGATTTTCAGCCATCTCCCTTCAACCTCCTTTCCACTAGAACAACTAAAACTGACGTTATTGAAATACGTTTGTAAATCTTCATTGATAATATGCTTCAAGTTACAGTGTAAGAAAACATTTTAGTAGAACTCGGTCAACACAACGTTGATGACATTGATTCAACGTTGAATTGGCGTTGCTCTTGGATATTGTGCCACTGGGAACCTGCTTCTTACTACAAGTCGACTATAAATCAATGATGAATTTATCAATTAAAACCTCTCTCTTCACATAGACTTCGAGGTAAGAGTAAATGAACAAAAAGGGAAATAACTATATTCGAAGAAAAGAAATGTATATTTCTGAAAAAAATGTCGAGGTATTGCTAGCGGGAGGGAGTGGATGGTTGTTGCTTGTCGGGTTGTGCTTATGGGGCCAAACTTCACCTCCTCACTCCTACCTTTCCAGCTATCGGATAGTTACTTCAAATATTTCATATATATTTTATCGTCATTGCTTCTGAGACTGTGTGTATGATTTGTGCACCACCTTCCCCCCTTCTAGACGGTCATGTCTGTTTATAACTCTTACCAAAATTGAGGTCCTCCCGTCATCTGTAAGGCATGTAAACTCGTATTTTCCTATGGCTTCTTCGTTCCATGGAGCTTCGTTTTTCTATTTCTCACTTTAAACGATCTTTGTTGTTTTTGCCGATTTCCATTATAAATTTTGCATGTTGTTATTGTGTGCGCGCCTGCCTGTGTGTTTATTATTGTGCCTGCAGAATCAAACTTTAGCCCTTGGACGGACGGACACACACACACACACACACACACACACACACACACACACACACACACACACACACACACACACACACACACACACACACACACATTTGTCTATTTAACACAAGGGAACACGCACAAGGGGACACAGGTGGAAACTGAGTGCCCAAATGAGCCACAGAGATATTAGAAAGAACTTTTTTAGTGTCAGAGTGGTTGACAAATGGAATGCATTAGGGGGTGATGTGGTGGAGGCTCACTCCATACACAGTTTCAAGTGTAGATATGACAGAGCCCGATAGGCTCAGGAATCAGTACACCTGTTGATTGACGGTTGAGAGGCGGGACCAAAGAGCCAGAGCTCAACCCCCGCAAACACAACTAGGTGAGTACAACTAGGTGAGTACACACACACACACACACCTGGAAGAGCGGGGTTGAGCTTTGGCTCTTTGGTCCCGCCTCTCAACTGTCAATCAACTGGTGTACAGATTCCTGAGCCTACTGGGCTCTATCATATCTACATTTAAAACTGTGTATGGAGTCAGCCTCCACCACATCACTGCCTTACTGCATTCTATCCGTTAACTACTCTGACACTGAAAAAGTTCCTTCTAACGTCTCTGTGGCTCATGTGGGTACTCAGTTTCCACCTGTGTCCCCTTGTTCGCGTCCCACCAGTGTTGAATAGTTTATCCTTGTTTACTCGGTCGATTCCTCTGAGGATTTTGTAGGTTGTGATCATGTCTCCCCTTACTCTTCTGTCTTCCAGTGTCGTAAGGTGCATTTCCCGCAGCCTTTCCTCGTAACTCATGCCTCTTAGTTCTGGGACTAGTCTAGTGGCATACCTTTGGACTTTTTCTTGTGCTTGACAAGGTACGGGCTCCATGCTGGGGCCGCATACTCCAGGATTGGTCTTACATATGTGGTGTACAAGATTCTGAATGATTCCTTACACAGGTTCCTGAACGCTGTTCTTATGTTTGCCAGCCTCGCATATGCCGCAGACGTTATTCTTTTTATGTGGGCTTCAGGAGACAGGTTTGGTGTGATATCAACTCCTAGTGTGTGTGTGTGTGTGTGTGTAGGGGGGGGGGGCTCACCCTAAGCAGTAGCAGTGCAGCTTTCAACCCTCATAACCACACACATGGTAACAACCCAATCGCGCTGTAAAGACCTCATCACAGTACAAACACCAATGAAAACCGCCCGCATCGTACCCCACAAGATGACATCCTCATTCCCCCACCGTCCACATTTGGCCTTGATAATGCCCGCTGTCTCAATTTGCCGTAATTAATAAAGAGTCGAGATAATTAGGCACATCCTAGCCGAGCTTACCCGGTGTGCTGCATAAACCTGTACCCTGCCACTACCCAGTGGCGCACTGGGTCACCCGCCGCTGGCGCACCGGGTCACCCGCCGCTGGCGCACCGGGTCACCCGCCGCTGGCGCACCGGGTCACCCGCCGCTGGCGCACCGGGTCACCCGCCGCTGGCGCACCGGGTCACCCGCCGCTGGCGCACCGGGTCACCCGCCGCTGGCGCACCGGGTCACCCGCCGCTGGCGCACCGGGTCACCCGCCGCTGGCGCACCGGGTCACCCGCCGCTGGCGCACCGGGTCACCCGCCGCTGGCGCACCGGGTCACCCGCCGCTGGCGCACCGGGTCACCCGCCGCTGGCGCACCGGGTCACATATAGCGTATAAGGAGACCACGAGGTGCAGAGGGTATATACCTGCCACACCATCCCCGCAAAGAGATAAACTTAGTTTTTCTCCCACCTGCCTTCATTGAAGCCTCTATGAAATTGCACGGAAGAACTCTCAATAATAGTACTTAATCGGTGGTTGCTATTAGAACATAGAGCGGCGGCAACTAGTTTGACAGGGGCAGTGGAAGACCTTTCCCTACCTCTCCCACCCATCCATGCCCCTCTTCCCGTCCCTCCTTTTCCCTAATCATCCTCCTGGTGTTCCGCCTACCACAGGGTTTCGCTATAATTGAATAATAGAGCCACCACTGCAAGCCGCTGCCGTCTGGGTACCTCCGCCAAGGATAACACTTTTGTTTTTATCCATCCTTACTGAATTACGCTCGTGTGCATTGCTGCCGAGATTTATAAAAAAAAATTGCTTCGTAGTACCTCTAGTTCATAGGAACCAGGACCAGTATCCTCGCCTATAAAAGAAAAAGAAATGCTCTCAAAACAACGCTTTGCTTGTAAATGATGCTCGGCTACTCTGAACGCGGTCCTCCACACGCTTCGCTCACCTGCTGATTGTAATTTCTTAAGGTGGTATAATTTGCGAACATAATTTTGCATACATTAATGTGTTGGTTAGAGAACTGGGCGGTGCCCGATGCCCTCACACGGCAGGGTCGGAGCGCCTCTGGTGGCCAGGTTAAAATTATTGGGATAATCGCGGCTTCTGGTGTTATAAACGTTAACATCTGCTGCAGATTCGTGGTGGAAGAGAAGGCGGAGAAGTAGAGCAAGGAGATGAGACGATAGGGACGAAAGAGACGGAGAGAAGGGAGCAAGGAGAGGGTAGGGGGGTGGGGGATGGAGAGAAAAGGGATTAAGAGACGAGGAAGAAGACTAAGGAAACATAGGAGAGAGAGCAATCTAAGGACAACATCGGCCACACGAGAGGAATGATGCTTTACACCCGAGGTCCTCTGTCCCTCCCTCTACACCCCCGAGGTCCTCAGACCCTCCCTCTACACCCCCGAGGTCCTCTGTCCCTCCCTCTACACCCCCGAGGTCCTCAGACCCTCCCTCTACACCCCCGAGGTCCTCAGACCCTCCCACTACACCCCCGAGGTCCTCCGTCCCTCCCTCTACACCCACGAGGTCCTCCGTCCCTCCCTCTACACCCCCGAGGTCCTCCGTCCCTCCCTCTACACCCCCGAGGTCCTCCGTCCCTCCCTCTACACCCCCGAGGTCCTCCGTCCCTCCCTCTACACCCACGAGGTCCTCCGTCCCTCCCTCTACACCCCCGAGGTCCTCCGTCCCTCCCTCTACACCCCCGAGGTCCTCCGTCCCTCCCTCTACACCCCCGAGGTCCTCCGTCCCTCCCTTTTCACCCCCGAGGTCCTCCGTCCCTCCCTTTACACCCCCGAGGTCCTCCGTCCCTCCCTCTACACCCCCGAGGTCCTCCGACCCTCCCTCTACAACCCCGAGGTCCTCCGTCCCTCCCTCTACACCCCCGTTGTCCTCCGTCCCTCCCTCTACACCCCCGAGGTCCTCCGTCCCTCCCTCTACACCCCCGAGGTCAACTTAAATACTTTTCAAATATTACACAATATTTAGATTGAGTTACAACTTGCCACCTAAATTCATGGTATAAACATGAATAATCTGAGAACTATCATGTAAGATAAAACTACATTAGCATCTTTTCATTTATATGGCAATATTAGGGCCTGGATTAGAGGCTTACAGTGTGTATAATCTCTTACGAGAGTACGTCTTGCAGTGTATGGTGTCACTTAAACTGTCATGAAAGTGGGCGGAGTGACTGTAGTAGAACAGGTGGGGATTGTGTGTGACGGCAGAGAACACCAAGCATGACGCTACGAACTGTTGTGTACAGTCTCAGGATACCAACACTTGCTTTCTTATAACACTTACAAAGTCAGCCTACGAAAGAGACCAACTGCCCTCGCCCCTCTCTCTCTCCTCACTCTAATTATCCCATCTTAGAACCCTCAAGTCATCCACTGGTGAAACTAAGAGTCTTCTCATTTCAAAACACTTATTTATCCTATTTTAGAGTGGTAATGAGTGTGTATACATGCCAGGACACGCGCAAGTACACGCACACTAGTGCTTACACACAAACCACAATGTAAATACTCAGATATTTTTGCGTGATGTTTGTGAAAACTCGTGTCAACACCGCATATGAACGAGGAAGAGAGCTCTTATTTGCCAAAGTTGTATGTGCTTACCTGTTGTGTGTGAGGGGACCTAGGCTACAGTTATTGGGCCCCGACCTGTAGCCATCTACTGCCGGTCGTAATGTCTTCCGGCCCTCCGGTTTTCTGTCATACATTTAACTGAATGGAAAGACTTAGTCTCCGCTACCTGATCTTTTCGGCTCGGCCAGCCTGCCCAATACTCTTACATTGTAGTAGTTCCTTACGTGACCCACAATCCTCTCTGTTGTCTATCTCCACCTGTGTCCTCTTATCTGTCAATGTTAGACTGATCTTGTGCTCTTTGTCACTGAAACTGATCATCATGTGTATTGTTGCCAGGTCACCTATGGTAAAGTTCCGGTCCCTCAGCTTATCCCCCATTTCAGCTGTTTTAATTCTTGTACAATGTGTGTGTGTGTGTGTATATTATATATATATATATATATATATATATATATATATATATATATATATATATATATATATATATATATATATATATATATATTGAGATATATCTCAGACTCAACCCTCCTGTTTGGCAAACATGAAGTCACCTCAGCAGAGGGAATTCAACAGGGAGACCCACATGTACCCTTCCTCTTTTGCATAGCGGTTCGAGAAATTACAACTAGACTGTCCAGTGAGCTCAACATCTGGTTCCTGGGTGATGGCACTCTGGCAGGCACACAAGACTCCCTGCTGGAAGACCTGCAGCTGGTGAAGACACGAGGGGAGTTCATGGGTCTCGTTCTTAACCCCTCCAAGTGCGAAATTATTGCAACCAGTGAGGTAATTATTAGAACAGTGAAATCAGTTTTACCAAAAGCCTCAGTCATTAAACCCACCGACAGCACACTACTTGGAGCACCTCTGGGCCACAATGCCATTGCTGCAGTCCTTGACGAAAAGTTTAGAGACCTAAAGAGGATCGAAGCGAAAATAGGGAACTTGGACTCCCATGATGCCCTCTACCTTCTCACAAAGTGCCTTACCTTGCCCAGGCTAACATACTTCTTAAGGTGTGCACCCAATTTTGGCAACCCACTACTAAATCAATATGATGAGCTCCTCAGATCAATATTCAGGAAGGCGCTCAACCTAGATTTAGATAAGTTAGTGGGACCAAGCAAAACTACCAGTGAGATTTGGGGGGATAGTCATACGAAAGGCAACTGAGGTAGCACTTCCAGCATTCTTATCCTCATGTACAGCAGCCAACGAATTGGTAGTGCAGATCCTACCAGAGCGTATGAAAGAGACAGCGGGAACTCATGATCAAACGTTCTTCGAAGCAGCCAGACAATGGAACACCATTGCACACCCTCAACCCCGACCACAAGTGCCAAAAGACCACAAGCAGGCCCACTGGGATAGCCCCATAATGGAAAAGACTGTCACAGCAATGATTGACAACGCTGATGCTGAAAACAAAGCCCGCCTCCTAGCGGTAACAGCACCCCACGCCGGGGATTTTTTATTTGCTGTGCCCAATGCAGCCCTGGGAACTCGCCTCAGTCATGACGCTCTCCGCATTGGAGTTGCCCTTCGCCTTGCCGCCTCCATCCTCACCGAACATAGGTGCATCTGCGGAACTGCGATGGCAGACCAATATGGTCGTCATGGTCTTGTATGTCGTAAATCACAATGTAAGATTGCAAGACATGAAGAAGTCAACGACATCATCAAGAGGAGCCTCGCCACAGCCTGCTGCCCTGCACAAAGAGAACCACACTTATTCAGACCTAACGACCCTCAGAAGTGCCCAGATGGGGTCAGGTTATCTTGAGGTTATCTTGAGATGATTTCGGGGCATTTTAGTGTCCCCGCGGCCTGGTCCTCGACCAGGCCTCCACCCCCAGGAAGCAGCCCGTGACAGCTGACTAACACCCAGGTACCTATTTTACTGCTAGGTAACAGGGGCATAGGGTGAAAGAAACTCTGCACATTGTTTCTCGCCGGCGCCTGGGATCGAACCCAGGACCACAGGATCACAATTCCAGCGTGCTGTCCGCTCGGTCACCTTGCTTCCCTGGAAGGATGGTAAGCTAGTGGTGTGGGACTACGCGTGCGCTGCCACACTGGCCAGTACCTACCTCCACTACAGCACACGTGAAAGCAGTGGTGCTGCTTCTTTCAGGGAATCGCAGAAAATTATTAAATACAGAGGTCTGGCACACTGCTACAGCTTTGTTCCGATCGGCTCGGAGACCCTCGGTTCGTGGGAAAATGTGCATTGAAGTTCTTGAAGGAATTGGGAGACAAATTGATCAGCGCTACAAAAAAACAGAGAGCAAAAAGTTTCTTGTTCCAGCGCCTCAGTGTTGCGATTCAGATGGGAAATGCCTGTTGGGTCTTGGGCACTAGTCCAACTTCAGAGGAATTCTAAGAAGTGTTTGACTTGCAACAATGATCGAACCCGTCTGACACATTCATCAATGTTTCCCATTGTCGTGTTTTTCAAGAGATCCATAACCTTTAAGCACTTTTTGCATTATTTTTGTATCAACCCATGTATATCTTGTAACCATCATATATATATATATATATATATATATATATATATATATATATATATATATATATATATATATATATATATATATATATTATATATATATATATATTATATATATATATATATATTATATATATATATATATTATATATATATATATATATATATTATATATATATATATATTATATATATATATATATATATTATATATATATATATATATTATATATATATATGTCGTACCTAATAGCCAGAACGCACTTCTCAGCCTACTATTCAAGGCCCGATTTGCCTAATAAGCCAAGTTTTCATGAATTAATGTTTTTTCGTCTACCTAACCTACCTAACCTAACCTAACCTAGCTTTTTTTGGCTACCTAACCTAACCTAACCTATAAATATAGGTTAGGTTAGGTTAGGTAGGGTTGGTTAGGTTCGGTCATATATCTACGTTAATTTTAACTCCAATAAAAAAAATGGACCTCATACATAGAGAAAAGGGTTGCTTTATCATTTCATAAGAAAAAAATTATAGTAAATATATTAATTCAGGAAAACTTGGCTTATTAGGCAAATCAGGCCTTGAATAGTAGGCTGAGAAGTGAGTTCTGGCTACTAGGTACGACATATATATATATATTATATATATATATATATATATATATATATATATATATATATATATATATATATATATATATATATATATATATATATATACATACATACATACATATGTCGTACCTAGTAGCCAGAATGCACTTCTCAGCCTACTATGCATGGCCCAATTTGCCTAATAAGCCAAGTTTTCATGAATGAATTGTTTTTCGACAACCTAACCTACCTAACCTAACTTAACTTTTTCTGCTACCTAACCTAACCTAACGTAAAAAGATTGGTTACGTTAGGTTAGGTAGGGTTGGTTAGGTTCGGTCATATATCTACGTTAATTTTAACTCCAATAAACAAAAATTGACCTCATACATAATGAAATGGGTAGCTTTATCATTTCATAAGAAAAAATTAGAGAAAATATATTAACTCAGGAAAACTTGGCTTATTAGGCAAATCGGGCCTTGCATAGTAGGCCGAGAAGTGCGTTCTGGCTACTAGGTACGACATATATACATACGCACAATAATATAATATAAATAATGCTGCTTCAGCCTCAATTACAACAGCTCTGCCTCAGGAGGCTGAGGTCGTTCTTGCCCTTGCTGGGGTGGTTCTTCTCCGGCCTCGACCACGGCGGTCTCCGGGTTTGGAGTCCCTGTGCCTTCTTCTACCAACCTCGAGGTAAACCCCGGAGCTGGAACCCCTAGGGCAGTTCGTTGTTACCTTCAACGTCGTTCTGACAGTTCCTGCGACGGTGCTGGAACCAATCGTATTGGCGTTTGGCTTTCCAATGGAGATTTTCGACGTCATGGAGAAGGAGGACCTGCTGCATGGGTAACAGCTTCACCTCTGTACCAACCTACACCTACCCTGGCTTTGCGCTCTGGAGAGGCCACTCCAGACCGACAACTAGAGCACAACTCCATAGACTCCTGGGACTGATGGATGTCTACTACTACTACATATTATATATATAATTTGTATTTTGGTAGCAATCTTTCTAGTAGACATATGTTGATGAACATGACCGAAAAGGCAAAATTAATTTGTTTTTCTTTACTGTCGATGGAAGTTGAAAATGCGTTTTGATGCCAGGGATGCGTTTTGCAAGGTCACTCCTTACATTCTCAAAGACTAATTTACCACGCTTTTAGAAAAGGCTTGTATTCTCTTAGGATGAGGTGGTATAAAACAAGTGGATGAATGGCATAACATAAGGGATAAAATAGGGTATTTCATGCATTAACATAAGCAGCTTATGTTCTTGTGGATCCTGTCTGTGTTGGCTCGGGGTCTTGAAGTGGGTAGAATGTAATTATGTTTTAACTGGTTGTTGATTGCTGGCCTTGATTTGTGTATGTGTAGCGCCTCGCTGATGTCCAAGTCTTCTGTTGGAGACTTTAGTCTTCAACAGAAGATAACATAAGGGATATTGAGAGGGGAGGTTTGGAAAACTTCCCTCTCAATAGCAATAATTTTGGATCTTCTCCGGGCTTTAGTGTCTCAGCGGCCCGGTCCTCGACCAGGCCTCCACCCCCAGGAAGCAGCCCGTGACAGCTGACTAACACCCAGGTGTCTATTGGATAGTCCAATTTTTTTTTGGACTATCTGGCGTTAGTGTTGAGGTGGAGACCAGCTCACGAGAGGGACTCGTGTGTGTCGTAATGTGAATTAATACGGTATTTGAGTCAACGATGCTTATGTCGAAGCTCTCCTCGCTTCGGTCGCGTCTCGCCAAGTTTTAACGTAACTCTCTCAATTGCATAATGTTGGTAATTTGTGCATTAAGGCTTATTGAGTCTGTGTAGGAGCCTTTTCTGGTCATCTAGCCTTTTGGTTCTGATTAAAGCCTTTCTTTAGGCATAAACAGCCGTTCCAAAATGGATCGTCAGGTCCTAACCCAATGGAGAGAGCCTTAAAAGGTGAGCGAAGAATTTCTTCAGCTGAACAAACGTTGCGGTGAAAATTAACCTTCCCCATCAGAGATTAAAGTCAATGTTGACCCTCCATAAAGCTTGGGTCACATTTCATAATCTTTCATGTTTTAATGGGCTTTTTTTGGTTGCGTGTGTACTCTTTCATTCCTTTGGAAGAAGATGGTTACAGAACACTGTGCTTTACACTTATCTGCTTTACACTGTAGGATAGAGCGCCTATCGCCTGTCCTCCAAAAATAGCTGGACTCCAAGTCATGGCAGATATAGGTAAGAATGAGGTTGATATCTGTGGTAATTGAAGGATTTGGGGGCAGTTCAATACTTAGCGCAAAAGTCACGTAGGATGATACTCCCATTGTCCGATAGTGGTGACTTGTATCCTAAGAGCCAGAGAGCCAATAGAACCTAGAGGCCCGTGGAGGTATAATTCTTTGCAGCTTGCCTTGGGTTACATTATGAAGACTGACATATGTTTTCATCGTCAGCTCAGTCCTCATCATCATTATCGTCATTTTGATCATCATATTCATCATCATTTGAGGTCAAGATATTTAGAATCTCCAGCACTTACCACCTTCGCCACCACCCGTGCCGCCACCACCAAGTGGAGGGGGTGGAGGTGGAGGGGGTGGAGGTGGAGGGGGTGGAGGTGGAGGGGGTGGAGGTGGAGGGGGTGGGTGGGTTGAGGGGAGTGTTGATGTGGGTGGAAGTTGGTGGTGGAAGGGAGGGTGTGGGTGGTAAAGTGGGGTTGTATCTCCACCCTGCCATCCCCGTCTTCCACAATTACACTTGTAACTACCACAAGCGTTCACGGCTAAATATTATCAAGAGATGTATGGAAGGTTTGGGCTTAGAACCAGAGAGCGCTGAATAGGGTCGGTAAGGCGAGGAGAGACGATGGAAGGGATAGATAGATAGAAGGAAGGTGTTAAGTAGACAACAGGATAGAGACAAGGGAGGTAGAGCTAGTCTGTCAACTCTACTCTATCCTCACTTCGCACGTTTACCCCTCACTCTCTCCCCTCTCAATCTGAACTATCATTCCCTCCCTCCCTCCTCTCTCTCTCTCTCCTCTCTCTCTCTCTCCTCTCTCTCTCTCTCCTCTCTCTCTCTCTCCTCTCTCTCTCTCTCCTCTCTCTCTCTCTCCTCTCTCTCTCTCCTCTCTCTCTCTCTCCTCTCTCTCTCTCTCCTCTCTCTCTCTCTCCTCTCTCTCTCTCCTCTCTCTCTCTCTCTCCTCTCTCTCTCTCTCCTCTCTCTCTCTCTCCTCTCTCTCTCCTCTCTCTCTCTCTCCTCTCTCTCTCTCTCTCCTCTCTCTCTCTCTCTCCTCTCTCTCTCTCTCCTCTCTCTCTCTCTCTCTCTCTCTCTCTCTCTCTCTCTCTCTCTCTCTCCTCTCTCTCTCTCTCCTCTCTCTCTCTCTCCTCTCTCTCTCTCTCCTCTCTCTCTCTCTCCTCTCTCTCTCTCTCCTCTCTCTCTCTCTCTCTCTCTCTCTCTCTCTCTCTCTCTCTCTCTCTCTCTCTCTCTCTCTCTCTCTCCTCTCTCTCTCTCTCCTCTCTCTCTCTCTCTCTCTCTCTCCTCTCTCTCTCTCTCTCCTCTCTCTCTCTCTCTCTCTCTCTCTCTCTCTCTCTCTCTCTCTCTCTCTCTCTCTCTCTCTCTCTCCTCTCTCTCTCTCTCTCTCTCTCTCTCTCTCTCTCTCTCTCTCTCTCTCAAAATTCCCCACCTAATTCGTGTGGAAGGGAAGAGGAAAACTGGAATAAAACAACTAAGATACATATACACTAACGTCAATCTAAGTGGAGCCACCAGGAGGCCCAAACAGTTGTCACAATAACATTAACAAGGAGGTTAAGACGTACATCATATTATACGAAATTCTATATGCTGACGATGAGTCACAATAACGTGGCTGAAGATATGATCACCAAACCCCACACCTGAAGATGAGACGACGACGTTTCGGTCCGTCCTAATGGTCCAGGACGGACCGAAACGTCGTCGTCTCCTCATCTTCAGGTGTGTGGTTTGATCATACGAAATTCTAATTTGAATAATGTGTTGACCAGTAGGTACGAGAGTTGTATTCTGGTACTGCGTTCCACTCATGGTGCTACCAATTACACCTTGATTATTGTTACTCTGGCTCATTGTAGTTACTCTGGCTCATTATATATATTTCTGGTTTTCGCTTGTATTAGCCACAAGCAGCACGGCGCCCAGAGTTAGGCATCACCGCCCGGGGCTTACTCTACAAGCTCTTACACACCCGCTATGACCGTGTACACGCACACACATTCAGACCAAAGAGCCAAAGTTCAACCCCTGCAAGCACAACTATGTGAGTACACCGCCCCCCCTCCCCCCCCCCCCACACACACACACACAGATGCCGAAGAAATATAAGAAAATTCACTTTCGCAAACAGAGTGGTAGACGGTTGGAACAAGTTAGGTGAGAAGGTGGTGGAGGCCAAGACCATCAGTAGTTTCAAAGCGTTATATGACAAAAAGTGCTGGGAAGACGGGACACCACGAGCGTAGCTCTCATCCTATAACTACACTTAGGTAATTACACTTAGGTAATTACACACACCCCACCACACACTTTGGAGACCTAACGGAAGGCTGGAAGACGGCTAATGTAGTCCCAATATTAAAAAAGAGTGACAGGTAAGAGGCGCTGAACTACAGGCCAGTTTCCCTAACTTGTATACCATGCAAGGTGATGGAGAAGATCGTGAGGAAAAGGCTCGTAGAGCATCTGGAGGAAAATAGCTTCACCCCACCAGCACGGGTTCAGGGATGGTAAATCGTGCCTCACAGGATTAATAGAATTATATGACCAGGCGACAACAATTAGGCAAGAAAGAGAAGGGTGGGCAGACTGCATTTTCCAGGACTATCAGAAAGCGTTTGACACAGTACCCCCATAAATGAGTGATAAAGTTGAAGAAACTGACAGGAGTAAAAGGTAAGGTGCTTCAGTGGATAAGGGAGTATCTAAGCAACAGGAAACAGGCGTGTAGCTGTGTGTGTGTTCTCGCCTATTTGTGCCTCCAGGATCGAGCATTAAGTCTTGGATCCCGTCTGTCTAGCCATCGGTTGTTTAGAGCAATGACTCCTGTCCCATTTCTCTATCATATCTAATCTTTAAATTATGAAGAGAGTTTGCTTCCACAACCTGCTCCTTAAGTGCATTCCATTTTTCCACTACTCTCACGCTAAAAGAAAACTTCCTAACATCTCTGTGATTCATCTGAGTTTCCAGCTTCCACCCATGTCCCCTCGTTCTGTTAATATTACGTGTGAACATTTCATCTATTTCCACTTTGTCAATTAACCTGAGTATTTTATACGTTCCTATCATATCCCCCCTCTCCCTTCTTTTTTCTAGTGTCGTAAGGTTCAGTTCCTTCATGCGGTCTTCATATCCCATCCCTCGTAACTCTGGGACGAGCCTCATCGCAAACTTCTGAACCTTTTCCAGTTTCCTTGTGTATTTCTCCAGGTGGGGGGACTATGATGGCGCGGCATACTCTTAAGACTGGTCTCACGTAGGCAGTGTAAAGCGCCCTAAAAGCCTCCTCACTTAGGTTTCTGAATGATGTTCTTACTTTTGCCAGTGTAGAGTACGCTGCTTTCGTTATGCTATTTATGTGTGCCTCAGGAGTTAGATTAGGTGTTAGTCCACGCCCAGGTCTCTTTCTCAAACCGTCGCAGGTAGGCAGCTCCCCTTCATTGTGTACTGCCCCTTTGGTCTCCTATCACTTGATCCCATTTCCATATCATTACATTTAATCGTGCAGAACTCCAGTAGCCATTTCTCTGACCATCTCTGCAGCCTGTCCAGGTCCTCTTGGAGGATCCTACACTCCTCATCTGTCACAACTCTTCTCATTAATTTTGCATCATCCGGCAACATTTACATGTAGGATTCTACTCCTGTAAACATGTCATTTTCATAAATTAGAAATAGAATTGGTCCCAGCACTGGTCCTTGAGGTACTCCACTCGTTACTGTTCGTCAGTCCGACTTCTCGCCCCCTTACCATTACTCTCTGGCTCCTTCCTGTTAGGTAGTTCCTTACCCATGATAGGACCTT
>NC_091158.1:7229989-7259853 GCF_040958095.1 Procambarus clarkii
GAATGGACTTTGGCTTTTGTTTATTTGTGTTGCCCGTCATCGCAAGGTAGCGGGCTGAGTGAATATGCTCACTCACTCAAGAAACTGTGCCTAGACCGGAAATCGAACCCGGGCCCATAGGACTACGACCACGACCACAAAGCGCTGTCCATTGGACTGCGAGGGAGGGTTGAGAAAGGTGGGAGGGAGTGTCTTCAGAGGTGTAAGTAGTGTGAGGTTAAGTTACAAGAGAGAGAGAGAGAGAGAGAGAGAGAGAGAGAGAGAGAGAGATGGTATAAAGCACAAATGGGTTTATCAGATTAGTCTAGGATGATTAAGTAGACCAATCAGTGTTAAAAATAGTGATACCCATTCTCATCACTATACAAACTGGTTCATAACCACCTCATAAGGGTTATGTAGACCCCCCCCCCCTCAAAGCCCACCAAGCCAAGGAAAAGATTATGAGGAGGAAAAAAAATGCCTATCGTCATTACAGCCCCTCCTGTCGGGCCAAACGCCACTTCATTCCTATGATTTATTGGCCATCAGAGGGACAAATTTCCACTCGGAACAAGTCGGCGATCATTATCGTCAACAGAGTCTCCTAAAACTCTCCAGAAAGACGATTGACTGCTTTTTATGTCCTGTTCTCCGGCGTGCTAAACATTCTAATCGGCAGCGACTAGGTTTCGATTGCTTTGGTTCCCCAGACACCGCTCGGCATCACTTGGTTAAGGCTGCATCTCCTGTGCTGCTCCACTGTTGATGCTTCATCCGCCATTACCTATTTATTTCAACCCTTCCATTCACAGGAAGAAAATGGGCAAAATAGCAATAACAATAGTACTCCAACTTGTCACCACTGGCAAATCTGGAGCAGCGAAATTCAAAGACAAAGCTGGAGAGAGTATAACTTTTATGTAGTGCGGGCAACCCAGTACGATGGATTCAATCGTCAAAGAAAACGGCTGAAAGAAAACGAGAACTAGTCAGGGACGAGTCAGGTCGCGTTTATCAGTTCATCAAGGATGGACACGACGATGTACAAGACCCACGCGCGCGCGCACACACCACACTCAGCTGATAAACCCGGACCGGTACTGGATAGCAGACATGGGACGTATTGTACGGTACGGGGTTTATGTATAGGGCTTATATTCAGTGAGGCTTTGACCTGGCATTAATTTCGCACCGTGTATCTCCCTCTTGAAACGCACGTAACCTACGCTATTCTTCCACCCCCCCCTCCCCCACCCAAGGAGTTGTATAACCTAGCCCAAAATGTGCACACGGTGAGCGGCAGCGTGCACATACGCACACGCCACACTTCAGAGATAAGTCCTGACTAATTAGGCTAGTGGACACGGGGATACCAGACTTAGTTTGTATTTTTATGTGTCAGACGACTTTGTGTATATTTGGGGTGTTTTAGTTGACGCTTCAGGTATAATTAGTATAAAAAAATACAAAATTTATTAGCGCTTCTGCCCATGTTTGTCAGTGAGATGAATTAGTCACCAAGACCCCCAGTTCTGTTTGGGGCGAGGTGGTAGTGCCCAGAGAGCAGCTAACGTGTACTTACTGGTGTTCACAAGGGTCTAGAGAGCCGGGTATGTTACCTGGGCAGTTGGCAAGGCGTGAGGAGGCTTCACACAGCAGACATAAGATGTGGGTGTCACAACTCTGTATACAAAGGTCACCACTGTCAAACCAGCTGGATGTGATGAAGTGCGTGGCTTCAGATTGGTACGTCAGAGCTCTCAATGATAAATATAAGGATTTAAAGAATTGGACACTTGAGTTTTAATGATAATATGTATGACATACCAAACCCAAGCAGCATATTGATGTGACATGTATAAAAAAAAGGAGGAATTCCTGGAGCAAGCTCCGAACAAACACACACACACACACACACACACACACACACACACACACACACACACACACACACACACACACACACACACACACACACAGGGTGAAAGAACAGGTATTGAAACTTAGAACAGGCGAGGACAGGTATACAGAGAATGACAGAGAGGTGTGTGAGGAACTCAACAAGAGGTTCCAGGAGGTCTTCACAATAGAACAGGGTGAGGTCACTGTGCTAGGAGAAAGGGAGATAAACCAGGCGGCCTTGGAGGAGTTCGAAATTACGAGAGAGGAGGTCAAGAGACACCTGCTGGATCTGGATGTTAGAAAGGCTGTTGGTCCAGATGGGATCTCACAATGGGTACTGAAAGAGTGTGCAGAGGCACTTTGCTTGCCACTCTCCATAGTGTATAGTAAGTCACTAGAGACGGGAGACCTACCAGAAATATGGAAGACGGCAAATGTGGTCCCAATATACAAAAAGGGCGACAGACAAGAGGCACTGAACTACAGGCCAGTGTCCTTGACTTGTATACCATGCAAGGTGATGGAGAAGATCGTGAGAAAAAACCTGGTAACACATCTGGAGAGAAGGGACTTCGTGACAAATCGCCAACATGGGTTCAGGGAGGGTAAATCTTGCCTTACAGGCTTGATAGAATTCTACGATCAGGTGACACAGATTAAGCAAGAAAGAGAGGGCTGGGCAGACTGCATTTTCTTGGATTGTCGGAAAACCTTTGACACAGTACCGCATAAGAGGCTGGTACATAAGCTGGAGAGACAGGCAGGTGTAGCTGGTAAGGTGCTCCAGTGGATAAGGGAGTATCTAAGCAATAGGAAGCAGAGAGTTACGGTGAGGGGTGAGACCTCCGATTGGCGTGAAGTCACCAGTGGAGTCCCACAGGGCTCTGTACTCGGTCCTATCTTGTTTCTGATATATGTAAATGATCTCCCGGAGGGTATCGATTCATTTCTCTCAATGTTTGCGGACGATGCTAAAATTATGAGAAGGATTAAAACAGAAGAGGACTGTTGTTTGAGGCTTCAAGAAGACCTAGACAAGCTGAAGGAATGGTCGAACAAATGGTTGTTAGAGTTTAACCCAACCAAATGTAATGTAATGAAGATAGGTGTAGGGAGCAGGAGGCCAGATACAAGGTATCATCTGGGAGAGGAAATTCTTCAGGAGTCAGAGAAGGAAAAAGACTTGGGGGTTGATATCACGCCAGACCTGTCTCCTGCAGCACATATCAAGCGGATAACATCAGCGGCATATGCCAGGCTGGCCAACATACGAACGGCATTCAGAAATTTGTGTAAAGAATCATTCAGAACTTTGTATACCACATATGTCAGGCCAATCCTGGAGTATGCAGCCCCAGCATGGAGTCCATATCTAGTCAAGGATAAGACTAAACTGGAAAAGGTTCAAAGGTTTGCCACCAGACTAGTACCCGAGCTGAGAGGTATGAGCTACGAGGAGAGACTACGGGAATTAAACCTCACTTTGCTGGAAGACAGAAGAGTTAGGGGGGACATGATCACCACATTCAAGATTCTGAAGGGAATTGATAGGGTAGATAAAGACAGTCTATTTAACACAAGGGGAACACGCACAAGGGGACACAGGTGGAAACTGAGTTCCCAAATGAGCCACAGAGATATTAGAAAGAACTTTTTTAGTGTCAGAGTGGTTGACAAATGGAATGCATTAGGAGGTGATGTGGTGGAGGCTGACTCCATACACAGTTTCAAGTGTAGATATGACAGAGCCCGATAGGCTCAGGAATCTGTACACCTGTTGATTGACGGTTGAGAGGCAGGACCAAAGAGCCAGAGCTCAACCCCCGCAAACACAACTAGGTGAGTACATACATTAAACCCATAATTTAATCACAGATGTAGGCTAGCTAAGCAGCAAGGTAAAAGGGCGTGGAGAAACTATAGGAATCTTCTGTCGTTTCTCAGATCCTATTGCTTTCTTTGAAGCAGGGAAACATCCAGGTCTCTCCCTGTTTCCCTGCTTCAGGGGAAGCAATAGGATCTGAGAAAGGACAGAAGAGTCAATTTCAGGGTGATGTACTCTAATATAGATGGGATCACAAGCAAAGCAAGTGAACTAAGGGAAAGAGCACAGGAAGTGAACCCAGATGTAATTGGACTCACAGAAACAAAACTCTCAGGAATAATAACGAATGCAGTGTTTCCTGTAATAAGGAAAGGCATTCCGAAAGGGAAACTATGAGGCGATAAGAAAAATCCTAACAGACATAACATGGGAAACAGAGCTCAGGGGAAAGACAGCCCAAGACATGATGGACTACATCACGCAGAAGTTCAAGGAAGCAGCAGACAAGTTTGTCCCAGTCCAAAAGAAAAACAACGAAATGAAGATGAGAAACCTATGGTTTAATCAGAAATGTAGGCTAGCTAAGCAGCAAAGTAAAAGGGCGTGGAGAAACTATAGGAATAACAGGACACTTGAGAGCAGAGGAAGGATACCAGAGTGCCAGGAATGAATATGTCAGGATGAGAAGAGAGGCAGAAAGACAATACGAAAATGACATTGCAAGCAAGGCAAAGACTCAACCTAAATTGCTGCAAAGCCACATCAAGAGAAAAACTGTAGTAAAGGAACAGGTAATGAATATGAGGATAGGGGCAGAAGGATTCACTACAAACGACAAGGAAGTGTGTGAGGAACTGAATAAGAAATTCCAGGAGGTCTTCACCTTAGAGCAAGGAGAAATTCCAGAGATAAGAGAGTTAACCAGGAACCACTAGAAGAGTTTGAGATTACCAGCGGGGAAGTAAGGAAGTGTTTACTAGAGTTGGATGTGACAAAGGCTATAGGCCCAGATGGAATCTCCCCTTGGATACTAAAGGAAGGAGCAGAAGAACTGTGCCTGCCACTCTCCATAGTGTATAACAAATCACTGACAACAGGGAAACTGCCAGAAATTTGGAAGGCAGCTAATGTAGTCCCGATATACAAGAAAAGGGATAGACAGGAGGCACTGAGCTACAGGCCAATGTCCCTAACCTGCATACCATGCAAGCTGATGGAGAAGATTGTGGGAAGAAAGCTAGTGGAACATCTGGAGGTAAAGAACTTTGTAACACAGCATCAACATGGGTTCAGGGATGGCAAATCCTGCCTCACAGGGTTAATTGAATTCTACGACCAGGCAACAAAAATCAGGCAAGAAAGAGGGGTGGGCAGACTGCATATTTTGAATTGCCAGAAAGCCTTTGATACAGTACCACACAAGAGGCTAGTGAAAAAGCTGGAGATGCAGGCTGGAGTGAAAGGGAAGATACTCCATTGGATAAGGGAGTACCTAAGCAACAGAAGGACAACGAGTCAGTGTGAGGGGTGAGGTCTCGGATTGGCGAGACGTCACAAGTAGAGTCCCGCAGGGGTCAGTCCTTGAACCTATACTGTTCCTGATGTATGTAAATGATCTCCCAGAGGGTATAGACTCGTTTCTCTCAATCTTTGCTGACGATGCAAAAATTATGAGGATTGAAACAGGATGATAGTAGGAGGCTACAAGATGACCTAGACAGACTGAATGACTGGTCCAACAAATGGCTGCTAAAGTTCAACCCGAGTAAATGCAAAGTAATGAAACTAGGCGGTGGAAACAGGAGGCCAGACACAAGATACAGAAGTAGGAGATGAAGTACTTCATGAAACGGACAGAGAGAAAGATCTAGGAGTTGATATCACACCAAATCTGTCTCCTGAAGCCCACATAAAAAGAATTACGTTTGCGGCATATGCGAGGCTGGCTAACATCAGAACAGCCTTCAGGAACCTGTGTCAAAATTCTCAGGGGAATTGACAAGGTGGACAAAGACACTTATGAACCCATCCCTGCCTTTGTGTGGCAGTGCACAATAGAAAGTTTTCACATATCCATACATTAAAACATTGATTGTAACCATGATATATATATGTACTTCCGCCTACAGTTTAGACCTATTGTCTTGTGTATGACCCTCTGTCCTGCGTGACAGTGAATACCACCATTATCCTCACTTTAATAAGACTTAATCGAAATCCTTAGATTAGGCAAAATTGTAATTAATTTTGACAATAAAGATGTTAATAATAATAAACCTGCTCCCTCCCCCCCCCCCAGACACACACACAAAAAAAATTCAAGCATAGGATTAAATTGGAAAAGGTGCAAAGGTTTGCCACCAGACTAGTACCCGAACAGAAGGGGTATGAGCTATGAGGAGAGACTACGGGAATTAAACCTCACGTCACTGGGAGATAAAAGAGTTAGAGGGGACATGATCACCTCATTCAAGATTCTAAAAGGAATTAATAGAGTAGATAAAGACAGACTACTTACCACAAGGGGCACACGCACTAAGGGGCACAGGTGGAAATTGAGTGCCCAAATGAGCCATAGAGAAGTTAGAAAATTTGTTCAGTGTCAGAGGAGTAGACAAATGGAATGCATTAGGAAGTGATGTGGTGGAGGCTGACTCCATACACAGCTTCAAGTACAGATATGATAGAGCCCAATAGGCTCAGAAACCTGTACATTAGTTGATTGACAGTTGAGAGGCGGGACCAAAGAGCCAGAGCTCAACCCCCGCAAGCACAAATAGGCGAGTACACACACACACACACACACACACACACACACACACACACACACACACACACCTACTCCCCCCCCCACACACACCTACTCCCCCCCCCACACACCTACTCCCCCCCCCCCCACACACACCTACTCCCCCCCCCCCACACACACCTACTCCCCCCCCCCCCCCACACACACCTACTCCCCCCCCCCCACACACACCTACTCCCCCCCCCCCACACACACCTACTCCCCCCCCCCACACACACCTACTCCCCCCCCCACACACACCTACTCCCCCCCCACACACACCTACTCCCCCCCCCCACACACACCTACTCCCCCCCCCACACACACCTACTCCCCCCCCACACACACCTACTCCCCCCCCCCACACACACCTACTCCCCCCCCCCACACACACCTACTCCCCCCCCCACACACACCTACTCCCCCCCCCCACACACACCTACTCCCCCCCCCACACACACCTACTCCCCCCCCCCACACACACCTACTCCCCCCCCACACACACCTACTCCCCCCACACACACACCTACTCCCCCCCCCCACACACACCTACTCCCCCCCCCCCCCACACACACCTACTCCCCCCCCCCCCACACACACCTACTCCCCCCCCCACACACACCTACTCCCCCCCCACACACACCAACTCCCCCCCCCACACACACACACGTACACCAACTCCCCCCCCACACACACATACACCAACTCCCCCCCCACACACACATACACCAACTCCCCCCCCACACACACACATACACCAACTCCCCCCCCCCCCACACACATACACCAACTCCCCCCCCCCCCCACACACATACACCAACTCCCCCCCCCACACACACACCTACTCCCCCCCCCCCCACACACACACCTACTCCCCCCCCCCACACACACACACACACACACACACACACACACACACACACACACACACACACACACACACCTACTCCCCCCCTCCCACACACACACCTACTCCCCCCCCCCACACACACACCTACTCCCCCCCCACACACACACCTACTCCCCCCCCCACACACACCTACTCCCCCCCCCCCACACACACACACACCTACTCCCCCCCCCACACACACACCTACTCCCCCCCCACACACACACCTACTCCCCCCCCCCACACACACACCTACTCCCCCCCCCACACACACACCTACTCCCCCCCCCCCACACACACACACACACACCTACTCCCCCCTACCCCCACACACACACCTACTCCCCCATACACACACACACACCTACTCCCCCCCCCCCCCACACACACACACACCTACTCCCCCCCCCCCCACACACACACACACACACCTACTCCCCCCCCCACACACACACACACCTACTCCCCCCTACCCCCACCCACACACCTACTCCCCCCACCCCCACACACCTACTCCCCCCCCACACACCTACTCCCCCCCACACACCTACTCCCCCCCCACACACCCTCACACACAACTACTCCCCTATACACACACTTACTCCCCCCCCCCACCCCCACTCCCTCCCGCCCACCCCCACACACACCTACTCCCTAATACACACACACCTACTCCTCCCTTACTCCTACCCCCCTCCCTTCACACACACACACACACACACACACACACACACACACACACACACACACACACACACACACACACGTACATAGCCTACGTGAGCGGATTTTAATGGCTGTGGCTTAGGCCCCTAAGGACCTCAGATACGCCTGGAGTCACACCATGCGACTCTCGGCCGCACTCCACCCAGCCATAAGGGTGAGCCCATCTTATCCTTAATACTCATGCTATGTGCCCTGGAATTTGAAACTGCAGATCTGCATTATCAATGTTAATGACCATACATGAACAGGAAATTAAGTAAGTGTTGGCCTTCAGCTTGGCCAAACGAAATTATGATACCAGAGCAGAATAGCCAGGGTTTTTCTTAAGGTAGAGAGGCTTCATGTAGAAACGTGAAGAGTACGAGTGTGTGAGTGTGTGTGTGTGTGTGTGTGTGTGTGTGTGTGTGTGTGTGTGTGTGTGTGTGTGTGTGTGTACTCACCTATTTGTGTCTGCAGGATGGAGCATTGATTCTTGGATCCCACGTTTCTAGCCATCGGATGTTTACAACTATGCCCCCGGTACTATTTCCCTATCATACCTAGTTTTAAAATTATGAATAGTATTTGCTTCCACAACTTGCTCCTTAAGTGCATTCCATTTTTCCACTACTCTCTCGCTAAAAGAAAACTTCCTAACGTCTCTGTAACTCACCTGATTTTCTAGTTTCCGCCCATGTCCATCGTTCTGTCAACATAAAGTGTAAACATTTTGTCTTTCCACTGTCAATCCTCCCGAGTACTTTATATTTTTATATCTTATCCCCCTCCCCTCTCCCTTCCATTTTCTAGTGTCATAAGGTTCAATTCCTTCAGGCGGTCTTCATATCCCATATCCCTCGTAACTCTGGGACAAGCCTCGTTGCAAACTTCTGAACTCCAGTTTCCTTATGTTTCTTCAGGTGGGGGCTCCATGATGGGCCAGCATACTCAAGACTGGTCTCACGTAGGCAGTGTAAAGCGCCCTAAATGCCTCCTTACTTTGGTTTCTGAATGATATTCTAAATTTTGCCAGTGTAGAGTACGCTGCTGTCGTTATCCTATTTATATCTGCCTCAGGAGTTAGATTAGGTGTTACGTCCACGCCCAGATCTGATTCTCGAATCGTCACGGGTAGGCAGTTCCCCTTCATTGAGTTCTGTCCCTTTGGTCTCCTATCACCTAATCCCATTTCAATACCATTACATTTACTCGTGTTGAACTCCAGTAGAAATTTCTCTGACCATTTCTGCAACCTGTTCAAGTCCTCTTGGAGGATCCTACAATCCGAATCTATTACAACTCGTCTCATTAATTTTGCATCATCCGCGTACATTGACATATAGGAATCGACTCCTGTAGAGTGTAGACATGTCATTTACATATATTAGAAATTGAACTGGTCCCAGCACAGAGCCTTGAGGTACTCCAATCGTTACTGTTCGCCAGTCCGACTTCTCCCCCCCCCCCCTACCTTACCGTTACTCTGTGGCTCCTTCCTGTTAGGTAGTTCCTTACCCATGCCAGGGCCTTTCCGCTTACTCCCGCCTGCCTCTCAAGTTTGAATAGCAGTCTCGTGTGCGGTACTGTATCAAACACTTTTTGGCAGTCCGGAAAGTCTGCCCAACCTTCCCTGTCCTGCCTTATTCTTGTTACTTTACCATATAATTCCTGAAGTTTTGTTAAGTGTGCGCGCGCGTGCGTGCGTGCGTGCTTACCTAGTTGTGCTTTTAGGGTTGAGCATCTGCTCTTATGTTTCCTTACTTCTCAGCCTTTCGACCATCATTTGTTCAATTAAGTAACTTCACTCGTTTTTCTTATAATTCGGGACAAATAATTAGAATTAGTGTATCTAATAGTATACACATTTAATAGTGTATCGAATTAGTTTCGACAATTTCCTCATCGTGTCCTCCCCACCTGTTTACGACTCTTGGGTTGAAAACATTCATGTGACTCATCTGTTTCCAGTTACGAATTGTGTTCTCTCGTTCTATTGCGTGTGCGTACGTGCGTGCATGCGTGCGTGTATTTTATATTTCTCTCTTAAATGTTTACCAAAATGTTAACAGAAAGGTCGCCAAATTTTAGGGGAACATGAATTGTTAGTCACAACCAATTTTTTCCAGCGCTACGTACAAGACGATCTAGTAGCATGAGAGAGGGTTAAAATAAGTAGGGGATGGGGTGGGGGTAATGCTTTAATTTGTGATTTCTAGGCCAACATGACTAGCCTTCAACTAAGAGGATTTCCAGAGGCAGTGTCAACAATCCCAGCTCGTCGGTTCGAAAATTTGGATGTAATCACCTGTAACACAGCTCCGATTGTCCGTTTCTATCCAATGTCCCGGATTTCCCTCTTCTCGCCCCCTCACCCCCATCTCCCCTCCCTTCCCTCGAACAAATACATTTCAATTTATATATAAAGTAATTTATAAACATGCGCGGGTAAACGGCGGAGTAACGTAAGCCACTAAGGATAACAACACACACCGGGTCCATTTGACACTTCATGAAAATCGCTCAGAGGTGGACGGTTACTGGATATATTAAAGCATTTAACTTATGCCTATCCCACCGGCCTATGCCCGTCCCACCACCCCTCCCTTATAAATTTGAATGAGTTGTAGCTGTTGTTCGAGGCCAAATCCTTGGAGCATTTGGCCTTGAACTTTGGAGACAGACACAGACAGACAAAGACAGAAAACGACAGACACAGACACAGACACAGACAGACACAGACAGACACAGACAGACAAACACACACAGACACACACACACACACACACACACACACACACACACACACACAGACACACACACACACACACACACACACACACACACACACACACACACACACACACACACACACACCAGTTTGTTTAACACCACACACCATGAGTTTAACACCAGTAAATGTAAAGTTATGGAAATGGGATCAGGTGACAGGAGACCAAAGGGACAGTACACAATGAAGGGGAACAGCCTACCTGTAACGATTCGAGAAAGAGACCTGGGAGTGGATGTGACACCTAATCTAACTCCTGAGGCACATATAAATAGGATAACGACAGCAGCGTACTCTACACTGGCGAAAATTAGAACTTCATTCAGAAACCTAAATGAGGAGGCTTTTAGGGCGCTTTACACTGCCTACGTGAGACCCGTCTTAGAGTATGCCGCGCCATCATGGAGCCCCCACCTGAAGAAACACAAAGAAACTGGAGAAGGTTCAGAGGTTTGCGACGAGGCTTGTCCCAGAGTTACGAGGGATGGGATATGAAGAGCGGCTGAAGGAACTGAACCTTACGACACTAGAGAAAAGAAGGGAGAGAGGAGATATGATAGGGACATATAAAATACTCAGGGGAATTGACAAAGTGGAAATAGATGAAATGTTCACACGTAATAATAACAGAACGAGGGGACATGGGTGGAAACTGGAAACTCAGATGAGTCACAGAGATGTTAGGAAGTTTTCTTTTAGCGTGAGAGTAGTGGAAAAATGGAATGCACTTGGGGAACAGGTTGTGGAAGCAAATACTATTCATACTTTTAAAACTAGGTATGATAGGGAAATGGGACAGGAGTCATTGCTGTAAACAACCGATAGCTAGAAAGGCGGGATCCAAGAGTCAATGCTCGATCCTGCAAGCACAAATAGGTGAATAGGTGAGTACACACGGAAAAAATATTAATATATGAAAGTGATTCTAATATAACAGAATGTTATGATGACCAAACCACACAGCAGAAGATATGAGGAGACGACGACGTTTCGGTCCGTCCTGGACCATTATCAAGTCTATTGTGATATTGTCAATCGACTTTACAATGGTCCAGGACGGACGGAAACGTCGTCGTCTCATCATATCTTCTGGTGTGTGGTTGGTCATCATATCTTCAGCCACGTTATTGTGACTCATCGTCTTCATTACAGAATGCTAGTTCTAAAATCTAATCCAAATTCCTAATACTAAAATCGATGTATGCATCAAAATGTTTTCGTACGTACTAACTACGCTAAACGAAGAGTTTGGGGATTAAATAGTTGGAAGATAAGAGAAAGGTGAAAGGAAGAGAGAGACGAGAAGGGGAGGGAGGGCGTAACGTTAAGGAATATAAGGGAAGGAGAGGAAGAGATGAAAGACTATCACATGATACGTCGAAGTCGGTGCCGTTCCCAGGGAATGGGAGACGGGCTTCACCCTCACGGAACCCAGTCATAAGGCTGGCATTTATGACATTCATGCACGGAGCCTGGGCCACCAGTGATACCAATAGCCAGGAAATAAAACCTTCTCAGGTGACAAGAGGAGCATTGGGGGCTGCATCAAGGAGGTGCCGACTGTTATGTCTGGTAGAACGGAAATGCCCTGGCTGTGATTGGTCAGCCCGTTATCTGGGCTTAGTACACGATATTTGGGAGAAGTCATTTGTGTACGTTTTCTGTGAACTGAAAATTGATTTAGTTTCAAAGGTCTGAAGTGTGCGTGTTTTACTTTTTAATTTACAAAAGTTTGCTAGACATAATTAAGGTTGACACGGTGAGGTGGGAGGGGAGGGGGAGGGTGTACTCTTCTAAATGTGTTTACAGGGTCAGGCCCCCTACCCTACCCTACCCTATCCTACCCTATCCTACCAGCTGTCTAATGCATATCTATTTTTGAAAACTTGTTAAAATAATTTCTACTCTCTCCATCTAGTGCGCTCTATTTGCTCACTCTTGTGACTTACCTGTAAGTCACTCTGCATGACTTACCTTACATGGATGGAAACTTAGCTCGAGTTTCTACCCATGGCTGCCTGTTCTATTGTCTAAATCAGAACATTTCCTGACTTAAACTAACCCATCCCCCAGATAGTCTTTTTGGTCGCGATTATATTTGCTCAATTTCGTTTCCCATCAAGTGTGTTGAGCCGCTGTGCCCTGGGCTCCACACACTGGTGCTCAGTCCTCACAGTTCTGGCCTCCTTACATCCTTTTGGAGCTCTTCGTGTTTGGTTTCATGTTGCTTTAGCTGAAGATTGCACGCTGGCACGGCGTACTCTAGGATGCCGTACATGTGCCGTGCTCTGAATAGGCTTCCTTCCTTCGTGGAGGCTCAATAGACCCCTATCTCCACTTGTCATTGCCTTGCATTTATTTGGTTTGAAGATAAGCAGCCATTTCTGCGAGTATTACTGGAGCTTAGACTACCCAGGTCACACCACATTTTTTTATAAAGTTTAGTTAGTTTAGTTCATTTATTATGCACCCCATACCCATCTTGTGGGCGGTAGTGGAAAGGGTTACAGAGGCACATAATGGGCCATATTTCTTGCCCTTCGAGACATTTGCAATATCTTCAAACATTGATGTGAGTGTACCAGCTTCCTTGCATTGGTTATTCGCGCCCTCTTAATTGTGACCTGTGGCCCGCGCCGCCTGGCCCGTGTACACGCCGCGGCCCGCGCCGCCTGGCCCGTGTACACGCCGCGGCCCGCGCCGCCTGGCCCGTGTACACGCCGCGGCCCGCGCCGCCTGGCCCGTGTACACGCCGCGGCCCGCGCCGCCTGGCCCGTGTACACGCCGCGGCCCGCGCCGCCTGGCCCGTGTACACGCCGCGGCCCGCGCCGCCTGGCCCGTGTACACGCCGCGGCCCGCGCCGCCTGGCCCGTGTACACGCCGCGGCCCGCGCCGCCTGGCCCGTGTACACGCCGCGGCCCGCGCCGCCTGGCCCGTGTACACGCCGCGGCCCGCGCCGCCTGGCCCGTGTACACGCCGCGGCCCGCGCCGCCTGGCCCGTGTACACGCCGCGGCCCGCGCCGCCTGGCCCGTGTACACGCCGCGGCCCGCGCCGCCTGGCCCGTGTACACGCCGCGGCCCGCGCCGCCTGGCCCGTGTACACGCCGCGGCCCGCGCCGCCTGGCCCGTGTACACGCCGCGGCCCGCGCCGCCTGGCCCGTGTACACGCCGCGGCCCGCGCCGCCTGGCCCGTGTACACGCCGCGGCCCGCGCCGCCTGGCCCGTGTACACGCCGCGGCCCGCGCCGCCTGGCCCGTGTACACGCCGCGGCCCGCGCCGCCTGGCCCGTGTACACGCCGCGGCCCGCGCCGCCTGGCCCGTGTACACGCCGCGGCCCGCGCCGCCTGGCCCGTGTACACGCCGCGGCCCGCGCCGCCTGGCCCGTGTACATTACACAGAGGCTGTTCAGTGCCACCTTTATATGGTTGAGACAGACCACAGGATGTAAGGTGGTGATGGGGGGGGGGGGGAGGGTGGAGCGACACCTTCGACCCTGGCAACACTGAGGCACCCCCAGACACCACCACCACCTCTGGCAACACCCCCCAGACACCACCACCACCTCTGGCAACACCCCCTAGACACCACCACCACCTCTGGCAACACCCCCCAGACACCACCACCACCTCTGGCAACACCCCCCAGACACCACCACCACCTCTGGCAACACCCCCTAGACACCACCACCACCTCTGGCAACACCCCCCAGACACCACCACCACCACCTCTGGCAACACCCCCTAGACACCACCACCACCTCTGGCAACACTGACACCGCTAGTAATTCGTGGCTTATGTTAATATTAAATAATCGTAGACGGCCCCTGAACACACACACACACACACACACACACACACACACACACACACACACACACACACACACACACACACACACACACACACACACACACACAATCAGGGAGCCGGTGGCTGTGTGGATAGCACGCTGGACACGTAATCCTGTGGCCCGGGTTCGATTCCCGCCGCCGGCGAGAAACAAAAATGCGCAAAGTTTCTTTCACCCTGATGCACCTGTTACCTAGCAGTAAATAGGTACCTGGGAGTTAGGCAGAAGTTACGGGCTGCTTCCTGGTATGTGTGTGTGGGGGGGGGGGGGGAATTAGTAGTTAGTAACAGTTGAGTTACAGTTGAGAGGCGGGCCGAAAGAGCAGAGCTCAACCCCCGCAAGCACAACTAGGTAAATACATACGCTCCTTACTCTCATTTGAGATCGAAAATTCGTAACAATATTATCAATTACCGTGAACCATGTTCACACTTTCCACAAATCATTGAACAACTCCCACTTCTCACAGCTTTAAGGAACTCAGATCTTTGAGAGATCGAAGTAAAAGGTATGGTAAAAAGGTGAAAAAATCCATAAATAAAACCCATTACTGTAACGAGAAAATAAAAGAATGCTGGAAATGAATACAAGAAAGAGAATATAAAAATAAATAGGGCATCAAAGTGCAATAGACCAAATTACACTGAATGCCTAATTGCACTCAAAGCAATCAGGCGATCACGTTCAAACTTTAAACACCGTTTTGTGTGGTCTTGGGATACCCAAATGCCACCAGTGAAATATTGACGATGGCTTCACAAAATAAACAGAATGTACCAGATCGATCCCACGCTGGGACGGATAATTGGTCAGATACTTATCTTGTCGGCTTGTCCGGCGATAGGATTGTTATTCAGTGTGGTGGCAGGGCGACAAGCGGTCATTGGTTGTATGTAGTCGAGCGGTTATACCCGAGGTTGGTTGACCGCTGGAAAGACTATTTGACCGCTGGAATGGATGGACATGCTCCTACTTGGTCTGCTAGCCAGGCAGAAGATTAGAATTCTGATGGGTGTTTTCTTAATAGGTCGAATATTAGTTGGCGTGTCGCCTGATCGGACAGCGGAATAACTGTTAATATGCTGGTAGATCTGAAGGTTTCGCGGTAAAGCTAACAAGTAAAGGTAAGGCAGTCAATTGATTGAAGAATATTATATGACTGACGGGTGCCTGGTGATAGGGCCGGGCCTGGTGAGGCTGGGAGAGCTGTTCACTGTCTGGCAACCTCCGTGGCTTATGTTATTATGGTGTCTTGAAACCACCTCATGATGATGTCCTGGTTTACTTGAGGTCAATGTTCGTCTTGTTGTCTCTCCGTCTTCTGTTTTCTGCCTTCCCTCCCCCTGACTTCCCCCCCCCCTGCCTTCCTTACACGTTTCTTATCCCACACTCCTCTTTTTCCTTCCCAAAATATCCCCCTTACCTCCCCCCCCCCCTTCCTACTTATCTTTCCACTCTTCCTCCAGACCCATACACTCTCCACCGTTCCTCCACCACTTCAAAATCCTCACCCTCGTCCTCCAACTCCTCTTCCTCGTCACTCCTTCCACTCCTCACCCTTCCACGTCTCTCCTGACTTCCACGCCGGCTTAGATCACATCATTATCCTAATTTAACTGAATCATTTGCGTGATGTTGAAAGATTTTTTCGTGGGTCATCTTGAACAGTCCGTCTCTGTTGCCAGATTCATTTTCCCAGCAGTCGCGAAGTAGACAGTTCACTCGCACAGACCTTACACACACACACACACACACACACACACACACACACACACACACACACACACACACACACACAGACACAGACACACACACACACACACACACACACACACACACACACACAGACACACACACACACACACACACACACACACACACACACACACACACACACACACAGACACACACAGGGGGCCTCGTAGCCTGGTGGATAGCGCGCAGGATTCGTAATTCTGTGGCGCGGGTTCGATTCCCGCACGAGGCAGAAACAAATGGGCAAAGTTTCTTTCACCCTGAATGCCCCTGTTACCTAGCAGTAAATAGGTAACTGGGAGTTAGTCAGCTGTCACGGGCTGCTTCCTGGTGTGTGTGTGTGTGTGTGTGTGTGTGTGTGGTGTGGGGGAAAAAAAAAAAATAGTAGTTAGTAAACAGTTGATTGACAGTTGAGAGGCGGGCCGAAAGAGCAAAGCTCAACCCCCGTAAAAACACAACTAGTAAACACACAGACACACAGAGACACAGAGACACAGAGAGAGAGAGAGAGAGAGAGAGAGAGAGAGAGAGAGAGAGAGAGAGAGAGAGAGAGAGAGAGAGAGAGAGATGGGTAAGACTGTGTATTCCTTGAACATTATCATTTAATAACGATAGTGTTACTTGCACTGAGGAATGATGACAATGATGCCGTGATAATGACGGGACACGAACCCCCCGAGATGGGGATGATGACAGGCCTGAACACTGACAATTACAGGCCCCACACACCATGGGAGACGAGCCGCAACACCTGGCAGGTCAACCACACCCAACACTCTGTACTGAGCTTTACCACTGACCTCACCAAGCTGTGGGACTGAGAAGGAACGGAGAAACAGCAGTTATTATAAACGGAACAGCAAGGTTGAGAGGTAACGGACAGCTAGCATAACAAACGCAGCAAGGAACGGGCTGTAGTGAAGAGTAACCGAACAACGGGCAGGACGAACGGAACGGAAGGATCGCCAGATTAAACCACAGGGTGAATCTTTTCTATCGTGTGAACGTCCCTTAAAACCATCGAGCGTGATTAGTGAACGTTATAGCACGTAAAGCTTACATATGCTGCTACACCTACAATTAAGTTTCAATAATTTATGGGGCGTGTGGATGATGTCTAGCCAGGAGCCTCACGTGACACGCTGCTGTAGGCCCCGCACCCGCACCCACACCCGCTCCCACACCCACACCCGCTCCCACACCCGCACCCGCTCCCACACCCGCTCCCACACCCGCACCCACACCCGCACCCACACCCGCACCCACACCCGCACCCACACCCACTCCTGCACCCGCACCCGCTTCCACTCAGTGATCAAATATGAGATTGAGGGAGAAAGAGTAAATATGATTGAGGGAGAAAGAGTAAACATGAGTGAATAAATGAGAGAGAATAATAAATGAGTGAGAGAATGAGAAAATCAAGGAATGTGAAAAAAGATAATGGGAAAGAAACGAGAGAGAGAGAGAGAGAGAGAGAGAGAGAGAGAGAGAGAGAGAGAGAGAGAGAGAGAGAGAGAGAAAGAGAGAGAATGCAATAGACTGAATTAAACATGGAATGTTTGAATACCTGAAAAACGTGCCAAATGAATGGAAGATATATGACACCTTGTCATGGTAAAGATTATACAATGAAAACCTCATCAGGAGCATTTGTTTAAATGAATGAAATTATACTGAAATGTAAATGACAGTGTAGAATGAATGATAAACGATCGCATAATAATTACAGTAACAAATGGAAGGGGGTGGGAGGGGGGGGGGTGGAGTGCGTAAGAGATGGATGGAATAACGAAGATGTTAAGGTCTGGGAATATGTCAGGGGATTACAGCTTGGGGAGGACTGGGGAGAAGGGGGGAGGACTTGGGAGGGGGAATATGGAGGGGAGGGGAACATGGGATGGAAGGAATAGGGAGGGGAGGGGATAATAGAGATAGATGACGTAGCTGGGAAAGGGAGGTGGGGTGGGGGGGGGGACTGGGGTCTCCCAGCTGATGAAGTTTGTGAGGAGGATAAATCGTCAGGAAACAATGAGTAAAATGAGGATGTTTTGTGGTTGATACACTTTCCTACACTCGGCATGTAGTTAGTCAGCGAGTTTGGATTTGTTTTGGGGGACGAGATTATCGCTCCTCTCACCCTCATGTATTTCTCTCTCTCTAATTAGATAGAGGGCAAAGTTCAGACTACAATAGAACACAGATTGTAATCAACAGTCCTGACTTCAGTCTTCAGTCCTGACTGAAGATAAATCTGCATGAATCAAGTCTGACCACTAACCTCAACACTCATGACTCAATGTTGACAGCTGTATGTGCAACATGACATTCAGGCCATTGCAAATTTAGTTGAAATATTTGCCTGCTGTATGCTGTAAATGAAGGACATTCAATCATACTAAATTATTGACCAATGTAAGATAAGGGGCTTGTTAATGTCTATTCAAGTTCGGCCCATTCCATTATTTCGCCCAAACATTCATAGACTAATTGATTATTTCACTGAAATCCGATGTATTTTTTATGTATAAACACAACATTCATCCGCAGATAGATCCACAAATGTGGTCTCTGTTTTCCGGATGAGTAATGACAGAGGAGAGGATAGGACTGTCCACTTGACACAACCCATCTCTAGAGGATGGAACACACAAGTCTCTCGCCTATCCTTTTAGCCGTTAGATGGGCTTCACAAGCCGCCTCCAACTGCCCTGCGGGTCGTCAGTGCAACCTTCCTCCTCCCAAGGTAGTGCCCAACCACTTGGGCTGGACGGCAGAGCGACGGTCTGACTTCTTGCAGGTCGGCGTTCAATCACCGACCGTCCAAGTGGTTGGGCACCATTCCTCCACCCCGTCCCATCCCAAATCCTTATCCTGACCCCTTCCAAGTACTATATAGTCGTAATGGCTTGGCGCTTTCTCATAGTGCCCTTCCCCTTCCCTAGGTAGTGGCAGTGTTCCAACAGGGGTCTACCACCCCCTAAAGTAGTACTTGAAGTATAAGGGTATAACTAGATGGACCTCCCTCAGCTTAAGAGCACTTGATCAACACCTACAAAGAGGGTCTGATCATCCAGCCTGTGATTCATTCATCATAGTACGTGTAGCGGCGTCCAGCAACCTGCTTGTCCAGACCCTCAATCAGGAATTCTGGTTAGAAACCGTGCCGATGGAAGGTAAGTTGGACTAGCCCAGAGACTTGGACCCGCGCAGGAATATCTGTTAAGAAATCAAAAACTATCCACTCGCCCCTCCAATCATTCGTTTCCCCATCTATTAACTATCTTAGTCCTGCCATATCTACTCATCCATAATATCTAGATTTTTCAATCGCAAATTAAAGCGAGGTAACTATGGACAACGCCCATCAAAACCACATATTGGTGACAATGGAAGAAAATAATTCCCTTAACTTTTTGAAGGTTCAGTCCCTGAGCCCATTATATGCCTCTGTAACCCTTTCAACTACCGCCCACAAGATGGGTATGGGGTGCATTGTAAATGAACTAAACTAAACTTAACTTTTTCCGCTCAACATACTCTCCGAGTACGGCGTCTTCGGTGTTCACTTGTAACAACCAACGAAGAAAAAACTGTTTCCCATCGATTAATTCTTATTGTTAGTCTTATTAGTTATTGTTAGTGCGGTACGTAGAAAGATTGAGAGCTCTCATATAAGACTATACAAACCAACGCCATTCCTAGTTTAATAAAATCGATATGACAAGTCGAGTCATTGCATGACACAACCGGCGACTGAAAAGGCGGGAGTCCAAGAGCTAAAACTCGATCCGGTAGGCTCAAGAGCATAAGAGTGCTAAAGCACACGTAGTCACACCCGGAACAGATGTATGCCACCAGACTAGTCCCAAAACTGAGAGGTATGAGCTACGAGGAAAGGCTACGAGAGCTAAACCTCACATCCCTGGAAGACAGAGGAGTAAGGGGAGACATGATAACCATCTACAAAATTCTCAGGGGAATTGACAGGGTGGACAAAGACAAATGATTTAGCATGGATGGTACGCATACAAAGGGACACAAGTGGAAACTTAGTACCCAAATGAGCCAGAGATATTAGAAAGAATTTTATCAGTGTTAGAGTAGTTAGTAAATGGAATTCATTAAGCAGTGATGTGGTGGAGGCAGATTCCATACACATTTTCAAATGCAGATTTGATAGAGCCCAGTAGGTTCCATAATCTGCACACCAGTTGATTGAAAGTTGAGAGGCGGGACCAAAGAGCCAAAGCTCAACCCCCGCAAGCACAAATAGGTGAATACACACACCACCAGGAAAAGATAATAAAGAATTATTTTAATTGTGGATTTGAGTAATGGAGTAACCACACTGGTCATAAATTTCATTCACAAAATAGCTGGGTTGCCTAGGCTGGTGTGCGACCCTTGCCACACATTCCTGGTCGTTTGAATTCGTGCGTTGAATTCCTGGTCGTGTGGCAAGCTTCATATTCTTGGTCATGCGGAAAACATAGCTCTGGGCGTGTGATTCATGACATATTCCTAGTCATGCGGCCTGAACTTCATGGCAAATTCCTTGTCTTGTGACAAGCTTCACGACGTCACAGTTAATGGCCGGCTGGAAGTCTGTGGCCTCTCGAGTCATTAATTACACCTTTAAGGCGACTCTTGCTTACATTAATACCCATTCCTCTAACTCAAGCAGCCCACGCTGAAATAAATCATATTTACCTACACATATTTTAGCACAGAATAAATGTAATTATGAGTCGCAGGTTCCCAACTGATGTAAAATAACAAATAGTTAATCTAGAACACAGCGGGGCTGGAGGTCGGAGGCCCGGATGGTAAGATCCGTAGGCTATCAACTGTAATGTTTCTCAACATTAAGATGTCTATAATGTTCTTCAGAGTTAAAGGTTTAGAGACGTAAAAACTGGGTAGCAAGAAACATTTCTTAAGAAAATAATTAGAATATTCCATATTAGTTTTTCTTAAAGAGTTCGAGCTCTGCAACCAAAATCTAATATTTTTTAACGAAAAAATGCGTTTCATTCATTCTGGGAATGGCGTGAAACCAGCATTAATATTCTTGTTGGATTAATGAAGTTAGCAAGTTTGGTGTGGTGGCGGGTGCGGGGTCGGCCACGTTGCGTGAGTTTGGGAGGTAACCCCGCGGATATTGCTGTTAATCCCAGGTTAGTGTTTTTCTTGTCTAACTGATTGCTTTCATTCACAGACTCGGGGCTAAAAATAATCACTGCCAGTCGGGTCGTTGTGGGTACGACTTAGGGCGACATGGAGCTCCATAGCCAGATTTTGAATTAACGTTGTTTGGCGGACACGGTAGCGTGGCGGCTCTTCTCGTAGAGGGCATGGTGGTGGTGTCAGTGTCTACGGGTCTTGTTCTCTATGCTCCCGCCTACTACCCTTTTTGTACTTGTTACGATATAATTTAACTATCCTGACGTTTGAATTCTTTCTCGAATCTGGCCTTACAATTGAGGATGGAGGTGGCTTCCACAACTACTATCATCAGTGCATTCCACTTGTTACCCACCTGTACAGGGCACGTGTATTTCGCTACATTTTTTCAATTCATTTCATTTTCCACCTTCTATTTGTCCTCTTGTCCTACTTCGAATATAGTATAAAATCCACACTTAGTTATTTGTGAATTTTATGTAAAGATTTACGCCACGTCTTTTTCACACTCGTGAGTGCTTTGTCAAGGTCTGAGTGTGTGGTTAGGACGAGACTTACGACTAATGAGGCTGTTACCCGTTGTTGTTGTTTTAGATTTAGCTACTCGGAACGAAATGTCCATGTAGCACGGGCTATGGTGAGCCCGTAACTGAGTTCGGTTATTCGCGATAACCTTGTTACTATGAAATTTGGGTCAAAGTTTTAAATGGAGGTGGGGTTTCCTCCTTTTCCCCTGTTTGGATCCAATCCTTTTATCCTTCTTGACCTGACCAGGTCACCCCTTCCCGACTACCTATGCACCTGCAGTGATGTCTTTTATGGAATTATGATCAGGTGGTCCTTTCTGTCATCCTAATATTCACCAGTCTCCGTGGTGTAGTGGTAAGACACTTGCCTGGGGTTCCGCGAGCGCTATGTCATGGGTTCGTATCCTGGCCGGGGAGGATTTACTGGGCGCAATTCCTTAACTGTAGCCTCTGTTTAACGCAACAGTAAAATGTGTACTTGGATGAAAAAACGATTCTTCGCGGCAGGGGATCGTATTCCAGGGACCATAGGATTAAGGACTTGCCCGAAACGCTACGCGTACTAGTGGCTGTACAAGAATGTAACAACTCTTGTATATATCTAAAAAAAAAAAAAAAAAAAAAAAAAAAAAAATATATATATATATATATTATGAGACCTGGAGGTGGTATTAATAGTGTTCTTCTGGATGCTATCCCTCGCAACTCCCGCCATACTGCAAGGGGAACGTTACTAATGGGACAACTTACATTCCATTTATTTATATCTAATTTTAATTCACTTTGAATAATTTTTCTAGTAAAGTTATCCTCCGAATTAAAGCTTTTGTTGCCAGCGAAAGTATTCAGAGTATTTATTAGAACCCCTTCCACTACCCTTCTAGTTTTAATATTACTTATATAGATTATTTCACACTTCATTTTAGTGTATGTTATTATGTCCGTGAGAAGACATTGCCATTACTTATTTCTTCGAATATACAGAAATTGTCCTTTTTCCCACCGTGTATATTTCCCCTAAGTATCTTTTATACTATGACCATATCTCCTTTGTTTCTTCTATCCTAGGGTTGTGAGACGCAGGTATTATCTTAGCCTATCCTCATAGCTTAACCCTCTTAGCTCTGGTACCAGCCTTCTTTCAAACCTCTGTACTTCTAAATTTTTGTGTTATGCTTCTCAAGGTGCGGATTCCATAGCAGTGCAGCATATTCTAGTATTGGCCTAACAAATGTTATGTAGACTGCCTTGAAAGAATTTCGATATAAATTTCTAAATGATGTTCAGATGTTTACTGGCGTCCCATATGCTGCCGATGTTACTGTGTTTGTGTGCGCCTCCAGTCATAGTGTTGGAATAATATCCACTCCTAATTCAGTTTATCTACAGTATATCTCTCCGATTTCTGTATTGCCGTCACCTGGTGTACATACCTCCTGGTTTCCCATCTCCCTTTCTCAACTTTATTACCTTGCACCTGTTGGGATTGAATTCCAGGATACATTTATTTGGCCATTCCTGGAGTTTGTTAAGGCTCTCCTGTAACCCCATCTGTCCACTCTTTTTACATGCTTCACCAATTGTGTCATCTACGAACATTGACAGGTAAGAGCTCACTCACTTGGCAAGTCGTTCACATAAATGAGGAACAGTAGCGGTCACAGGACCGAGCTTTGGGGGGGGGGGGGGGGCGGGGGAGGGAGCGAGGGGGACTCATTACATGTCTGGGGTTCGAATCCTTCTCCTCCATTAAATGCGAGTCTCTGCTGTCTGTCCTTCAGGTACTCCTTCACCCAGTTCAATATTTTCCCAATTATCACAGCCTGTTTTTCCATCCTGTACACCAGCCTTTAATGAGGAGCAGTGTCAGTTTTCTCTTTGACACGTCAGGACAATGGTGTACACAGCCTTCTTTTTCCTGTCTTATTTCAGTAACCCTGTAATTGATCCCAGCATTATTTGTCAGATACACTTTTCCCGTTTTATATCTCTGCTGCCCTTTAGAAGTTGATCCTCTCCAGATGCTCCACCATGATCAACCTGATTATTGTCTCCAGTACTTTACACGCAGTACTTGTCAGTGACGTTGGGACTATAATTTAGTCCCACCTGTCTGTCCTCCTTTTTGAATATTGGAACTACGTTAGCCTTTCTCGAGAGTACTGTGTGATTTTATGTCTTGGGTTTCATTAAACATTTTAGACAGCGGGAAACCAAGTACATCTGCAGCCTCCTTCAGTAGCCACGGTGATATTAAGGTATTTTTTTATCATTATTTTCAGTGATTACACTGTGATGGTGCAACCCGTTTTCCCGAGCGTCCCAACTTGTTGTACTAAATTGCCCGATCCTAACCTACCACAGGACACACGAACAGAAAACATGCCATCACGTCAATTTCGTGAGCAGCTACCAGTTTTAGTACATCAGTTTTGGACGTTAAGGAAATGATACGTCAAAATATGATGCACTGTTTAGGAGAATAGTGGCGCAGGTGGTGCAGGGGTTGGGGGCGAGACAGACTGAGGCAGTGGAGGATTTGGGGTTGGGAAGTTGGGCATGGGTTGTGGTGGTTGGGAAGTTGGGCATGGGTTGTGGTGGTTGGGAAGGTGGGCATGGGTTGTGGTGGTTGGGAAGGTGGGCATGGGTTGTGGTGGTTGGGAAGGTGGGCATGGGTTGTGGTGGTTGGGAAGGTGGGCATGGGTTGTGGTGGTTGGGAAGTTGGGCATGGGTTGTGGTGGTTGGGAAGTTGGGCATGGGTTGTGGTGGTTGGGAAGGTGGGCATGGGTTGTGGTGGTTGGGAAGGTGGGCATGGGTTGTGGTGGTTGGGAAGGTGGGCATGGGTTGTGGTGGTTGGGAAGGTGGGCATGGGTTGTGGTGGTTGGGAAGTTGGGCATGGGTTGTGGTGGTTGGGGAGGTGGGCATGGGTTGTGGTGGTTGGGAAGGTGGGCATGGGTTGTGGTGGTTGGGGAGGTGGGCATGGGTTGTGGTGGTTGGGAAGGTGGGCATGGGTTGTGGTGGTTGGGAAGTTGGGCATGGGTTGTGGTGGTTGGGGAGGTGGGCATGGGTTGTGGTGGTTGGGAAGGTGGGCATGGGTTGTGGTGGTTGGGGAGGTGGGCATGGGTTGTGGTGGTTGGGAAGGTGGGATAATGATCAATGTGTCTGGGTTGGGGACAACAGGAAATATGAGGACATCACACACAGGTTGTCTGTGAGCCGACACGACAAGGTGGCGTCTGTGAAGACGCTGTGTGTGGCATGATAGATTATTTTAGAAGACGACCAGTATTGTCGAGAGCAATTGGATACGTGGTTTTAATTGTAAATAAGACAAGAAAACAAGTGAAAAATTTCACTGCATTTAAATATTGATGGTCGAAAGGCGCTGGATCCAGAAAGCACAAGTAGGTGAATACAAAGGTAAGTAAGTAACCGTCGACGGGCTCACCATAGCCCGTGTTACTTGGAACTTTTTGCTCCAGTAGCGAACCTTAAACAACAGGTAAGTAAGTAGTGGGAAGCAGAGGGTGACAAAGGCCTTTGACAGCGGTAACAATCACCAGGAACTAAATATGAGATCAAGAAATGACCGTTCAAACACTGATCGATATTTCATATTTAAACAGACCACAAACATGGGAAGTCGTATCAGATACATGACAAGTCTGGAGGTGGTGGTGATGTAGGGAACAGCACTTGCACCTACGGTCTTGTGTGCTCGTATCTCACACAGGTGCACACAAACACCTTCGTATAAACCTTTGCAAGTGTGTCATCAGTGAGCCCCCGACACCTTCAATCGGACACCAAATAAATCTTTTTGAGAGAGAGAAACGGAAAACGGTTAATGGTAACTAACAATCTAAATTCTCATTGAGATAGAAATATAAAACTGAAGTCGGGTACGACACCGAGAGGTATAATCTACAACTGTGTGTATACACACTGAAGTTTAGTTTACTTCCAGGGTTATAAGGCCTGAAGTACCGTTGGTAGTTGGGCACCAAACTAGCGTCCCGTCGTTATCATCCCTCCCGTAGTTGATGCACCTTCACGCCTAAATAGATACCGTGTATGATACTTTATAATTCCTTTAGTACTGTTGAGTGTGGTCTATGAATATGATAAACACCTTTATTTCCTGGAAGCACTAGGAGGCTAACAGATTCGTTGAATAAACAATGTAAGGACGAGTGATGAGACCTTACCAATAAGGAAGATAAAGTAGGTATTAATTTGTGCTGGAAGTATAACGACATATCGTTGCAGGATATACCGTACAATGTCCAGGTGAAATTCGGTAAGAAGTGTTGTCACTACACCAAGTACTCAGGTCCAGTGGAAATCGTCTTCGACTCTCGGCAGTGAGTTACATGTACGATTCCCAGCCACGGTAGAGCAAATTTGATTGAGTTTCCTTTCACCTCATACTTCTCTACAGCCTGGAGTTACATCTGTTGTTGCTACTGTTTGTTCCTGTTCACCCACCAGCAATTAGGGTTACCATGATCAATGGAAAGGGCAGGCTCTCAGCCTACTACTAGGCGTCACAAGCCGTCTACTCCTGTGCCCACCTTTGTAAAAATAGTGTTGCTACTTTATGGTCGTTAGCCTGTATGGCCGAATATGGACGTAAATTGAAAATGAAAAAAAATGAAAAATAAATTTTGGATTTTTTTTTTTCCAAAACAGTAAGTTAAGGGTCCTCTGGTAGATTATGTGGGCAGGAAATTCTCCTTAAGTTTCAAAAGTCATGAAAATGTTAATTGAAAGTTTCCTCTCTCAACCTTTCCGAGTAAGCCAGAGGACTCAAACAGAAAACGGGACTTTCGTGAGCCGATTTCATTTAAAATTACGTCCAATTTTGGCCATAGCGCACATACGAGCGAAAAGCGACGTTATTTTTAAGAGGACGGGTTGTATTACCAGCACATCTAAGAGCTAAAAAAAACCACTCAGAGGTGTGGGGGAGATACAGCTCCGGCACACGTCGGCGACCATTATTCCTTAATTACACCTCGACCGTGACCAGTGCCTCCAGAGCCCGGCCAGTACCAGCACCGCATGCTGGCACTTAACACACCACCGCCACAACCCAACTCCAGCACCCTCGATTTCTCAAGTTAGCTGCCCTCGACCGCTCCTTCCAAACATCCGGGAATATTAAGCTTTAAGCGACTAATGGCCTCTGGGACATTGTGGGACCAGCCCAGGCCATTTTTTTTTTAATAAAGAGGATGGAGAGGCACAGATGAAGGGAAAGTTTAGAAATGGGAAATACGGTGTGAATTATGATAGAAGGCGGACTGTCCGCCTTGCTGACACGAGCAGGTATGTGCGGCGGAGAGTTGGGTGGGGGAGCTGTGGGGTGGGGGGGAGGTGGTGAGGGTCATTCACCAGTGCCATAGATCAAGACAGTGCCAACTGTTGTCACGGTGCCAATTGATTCCCGTAACTTCGATGTGAAATAATAAAAACAAATGCCAAAATTGTCCTGTGCTATTTGTTTTGTTGGAAATGTGTTAGTTTTGGATGGCTAGACAAGTGTACAATGTGGGGGGGGGGGGAGCCTACCTCACCGTGGGCGTGACAAGTGTAGAATGTGGGGTGGGGGAGCCTACCTTACCGTGGGCGTGACAAGTGTAGAATGTGGGGTGGGGGAGCCTACCTCACCGTGGGCGTGACAAGTGTAGAATGTGGGGTGGGGGAGCCTACCTCACCGTGGGCGTGACAAGTGTAGAATGTGGGGTGGGGGAGCCTACCTCACCGTGGGCGTGACAAGTGTAGAATGTGGGGTGGGGGAGCCTACCTCACCGTGGGCGTGACAAGTGTAGAATGTGTGGGGGGGGGAGCCTACCTCACCGTGGGCGTGACAAGTGTAGAATGTGGGGTGGGGGAGCCTACCTCACCGTGGGCGTGACAAGTGTAGAATGTGGGGTGGGGGAGCCTACCTCACCGTGGGCGTGACAAGTGTAGAATGTGGGGTGGGGGAGCCTACCTCACCGTGGGCGTGACAAGTGTAGAATGTGGGGTGGGGGAGCCTACCTCACCGTGGGCGTGACAAGTGTAGAATGTGGGGTGGGGGAGCCTACCTCACCGTGGGCGTGACAAGTGTAGAATGTGGGGTGGGGGAGCCTACCTCACCGTGGGCGTGACAAGTGTAGAATGTGGGGTGGGGGAGCCTACCTCACCGTGGGCGTGACAAGTGTAGAATGTGGGGTGGGGGAGCCTACCTCACCGTGGGCGTGACAAGTGTAGAATGTGTGGGGGGGGGGGGGGAGCCTACCTCACCGTGGGCGTGACAAGTGTAGAATGTGGGGTGGGGGAGCCTACCTCACCGTGGGCGTGACAAGTGTAGAATGTGGGGTGGGGGAGCCTACCTCACCGTGGGCGTGACAAGTGTAGAATGTGGGGTGGGGGAGCCTACCTCACCGTGGGCGTGACAAGTGTAGAATGTGTGGGGGGGGGGGGGAGCCTACCTCACCGTGGGCGTGACAAGTGTAGAATGTGGGGTGGGGGAGCCTACCTCACCGTGGGCGTGACAAGTGTAGAATGTGTGGGGGGGGGAGCCTACCTCACCGTGGGCGTGACAAGTGTAGAATGTGGGGGGGGGGAGCCTACCTCACCGTGGGCGTGACAAGTGTAGAATGTGGGGGGGGGGGGAGCCTACCTCACCGTGGGCGTGACAAGTGTAGAATGTGGGGGGGGGGAGCCTACCTCACCGTGGGCGTGACAAGTGTAGAATGTGGGGGGGGGGGGAGCCTACCTCACCGTGGGCATTACATTACCACACCAGTTTAACACTGCTATTTATTTATATTTATTTATTTAATATATACACGCACGCACGCACGCACGCACGCACACACACACACACACACACACACACACACACACACACACACACACACACACACACACACACACACACACACACACACACACACACACAGGAAGCAGCCCGTAGCAGCTGTTTAACTCCCCGATACTTATTTAATGCTAGATGAACAGGATCATCAGGGTGGAAGAAACTCTACCCATTTGTTTCCGCCTCCGCCGGGGATCGTACCCGGACCCTTAGGACTACGAATCCCAAGTGCTGTCCACTCAACTGTCAGGCCCCCTCACTGTGTTTCATCGCTATATTTCATCAGAGCTTCAAATCCCACAGAATAGCTTGGTAAAACAAAAAAGTGCCGATCATAACAGCATGGGAACGCTACCATGTTAGAAACGGCTTTAAAACGTCCATAACAGTGCTATTGTGGCATAAAAAATATACGACAACCACCGCTGTAACTGGTCGAAAACCGTGCCGTAGTAAGAGGGTCAACCAAGCCATGACAGTATACAAACCAAGCCATGACAGTATACAAACCAAGCCATGACAGTATACAAACCAAGCCATGACAGTATACAGTTCTCCTCAGATTATGTAAAGAATGCCGTAACAGTTAGAAAATTAATATAAACTACAAAACCTAACACCAGAACCAAATTAGTGTGAAGCCCCATGTCATAGTGGTATACCACCAGCAGAATATCAAGTCCCGTGTCAAAACAGTGGTATAACAACCACAAAACAGTGTCATAAGAAGCAGCGTCAAAACAGTGCTATAACACCCACACAATAGCGTCATAACAAGTGGCAAGTGTCAAAAGAAAG
>NC_091158.1:7260353-7410013 GCF_040958095.1 Procambarus clarkii
CATTCGTCACCGTTGGTGTGGTGACAAGAACGTTTGCCACTACAGAGTTGTTCCCTCTCCGCGTACCCTGCTAGCGTGGGGCCAGATAGTGTTATTCAAAGGGCGTGCTTACTCTGAACGTAATCGGCCTCATTTTCTGACTCAAGTTGTGTGGTTTTACAGAAAACAAAAACTTTGATAGTTCTCTCCTGTCAATACCACCAGTTACCATGTTCCCAATACGCTTCCCTTGTCTTGAACAATATCAACTTGTTTTACAACCTGAGACGAGACGCATTGAAGCTACTGATATAATTCGCTGAGGAGGACACAGGGTACAATGGCATGCACCTGCATAAGAGTGGTTATAGCGGTACTCGAGAGAGTTGAACAATGACGCAGGAACCAAGACGCCCTTAGTAGCCTCTTGCGTCTGTGCCTCTTGTGTGTCTCCGTGTTTGTCGTCAGTCTCTCTCTCTCCCCTGCTTTCTTGGAGTCTCTTCTTGCTGTGTCCCACCCCCCCATCACCGCCCCTGCTGTCACCTGTCCCAACGCCGCACCTGTGGTCTCCTGTCCCAACGCCGCACCTGTGGTCTCCTGTCCCAACGCCGCACCTGTGGTCTCCTGTCCCAACGCCGCACCTGTGGTCTCCTGTCCCAACGCCGCACCTGTGGTCTCCTGTCCCAACGCCGCACCTGTGGTCTCCTGTCCCAACGCCGCACCTGTGGTCTCCTGTCCCAACGCCGCACCTGTGGTCTCCTGTCCCACCACCCCCATCTTGCGGTCAACTGTCCCATTAGGGCCATCCAGCATTCTTATCCTTCGGCCTAGTTGTAACCTGCATGGTTATACATAGGCCTACTTTTATTCTGCATGATGTTGCATACATAGACCTACAAATGCGAACAAACTCAGTATAACTTTGAACGTACGAACAAGTATCATAACTTCATTAGTTTAATCTCGACTGGGAGTTTTAGAGGGAATAAGACCTTCCATTATTGTACAGACAATTGCCAAAAGAGAATTTCCTGTGTCATGTCAAGTACTCGTTACCCTGTACAGCCTCTGGCATGATGGAGTCACCACGAGATGGAATTAGGAAACTTTAAACAAAAAATAATTTCTAAAACAGGTAGAAAAAGGAGCGGAGAATAAGAGGAGGAACAGAGGACAGAACAATAGGAGGGAAGAGGAAGTATTTGCATCTTGATAAAATGTGAATGTCGAGAGGAAATGAAAACAAACAATTCGAGAGGAACAGGGAAATAACAGCAAAGGGGAAACGCAGCATTAAAAGCATAATGAAGAATAAGAGGAAGAAAAATAATAAGATTAAGATGAAAATGAGCAGGATATGAGGGTGGGGAGAATCAAACACCTGACGCCAGTATTGAGGACAACGGCCATAAAAACACCTCCCTCCCCCCCCCCCCACAAACACACCTGCCTCCCCCCCGACAACACACCTGCCTCCCCCCCCCCCCACAACACACCTGAAACCATAACCAACAATTATATCACTAAAAAAACCATCAATCCCGTTTTGAATGTGTTGAAACTGCGTGTGCTTGTACGAGACCAGCACAATAAGTTATATAAAATAAAAAATAAAAAATAAAAAACTCATCATACAATGAGGCAGTTAAGTCTAATTTGGTAACACTAAGGTGACCTAACCCAAGAGTATGATAATGGCCGTTCAAACGCGTGACCTCGCTAATGTGACCGTCTTTAAGTGTGACCTCGCCCGCACAAGAGCCAGACCTCTGAGGCTATACTCCCCCCCCCCCCAAACCTCCACCCTGGGGGTGCCTCTCGAGGCTCAAGTGTTGGGCCCAGCGACCCGGAGGAGACGCTGTGGGCGGGGTGTGGGGCGGCAGGGCAGGTGGGCGAGGTCAGACCGTATGATAATGTGGCCTGCATTCATTATCTCAGTCACTGTACCCTAGTCATTTGTATCCATACCACAACATGGCTCGGTGAACTCGTGTAGGTGCTCACTCCCGAGCGTGCGCGCGCGCGCTCACCGAGCCCCGCGGGAGCTCAAATCCCGTTGAGCGCGTGAGTATTCGGTTATCAGCTGTCGAGACCTTGAGCATACTTCATGTTTGAAGTGCTCAATTTCATTGGAGCGAGTGCTGTGCGTTTCTTGACGCCGGGTGTGTCTCGTGCACGGCTCAGCACTCATTATCTTCTCATTCCAGCGAGTGGCTGAACTACAATAGCTCGCCCACTGAGTTCAGCAGGTGTTAAGTGCGCCAGCCCCTCGCTGCGCGCGCGCACTGCGAGTGGTCAACTTTGTAACTTTCTGTACCATACAGTTTCCTCTTGCGTCCAGTCAGGTGGCGCTGTACTCCTCATTTCGCATACATGGCGCAGAGTTCAGGCTGCGCATGCATGGCGCAGAGTTCAGACTACGCATGCATGGCGCAGAGTTTAGACTGCACATGCATGGCGCAGAGTTCAGACTGCGCATGCGTGACTGACACATACGAGAACATCATATTAATTATTAGACCCACACACAACATATGGGGGGGAGGGTCTAAGAATGTTTTCTAGTGTATCTCAGCGTGACGCATGCAGTGCGCCCTGTGGTGCGCGGTGCGCATGTACAGCACCACCTGCCTGGGCGCAGCAGTACCCCTGTGCACGCTGACGGGGCCTGGGTATATACCCTCCTTGTGTGGATACTGAGAGAAAGGCTATCTTGCCCACTTGACAACATGCTTCATTTCTCGGGCAAACCGAACCCGAGCCAATGCAAACTCCGCACCAGATATTTAACCCGTCAGCAAATATAATTAAATGTTCATTTCTTTAAGCGCCTGCACGCACGAGATTAGAATAGGAATCCAGTCCTAAGGGTTGAGAAGGGAGTCCTGTGGAGGCTCCGGTAGCCACAGAAGGGCGCCTGCAGGGCGGGCCGCCAGTCCATCAGGTGGGCAGGGAGCTCCGGACGGGGACGGGGGGATAGGGAGGTCTGGTAGAGGGAGAGAGGTATGGAGGAGGAGGAGGGGGGGGGGATCTGGAGGTCCAGAGGATGGGGTTCTGGAGGTCCAGAGGAGGGGGTTCTGGAGGTCCGGAGGGAAACAGAATGGGCAGGGAGGTTCAGAGAGGGGAGGAGGAAAGGGAGGTCCAGAGGGGGGGGGGGAGAAGGGAGCTCCGGACGGGGGGGAGGGGCAGGGAGGGTGGGGAGGGAGGGCTGTGAAGCCTGTAGGAGTCTGCGAAATCCCGATATGGACTAAGACGACTTGTAAGACCACCCAAATGCTAGCTAGCTGACCCACACACTGCTTGCAAGACCCAATTTTGACTAGAAGATCGCAGACATTTCTGAGGTAAGTCTAGACTCTTGACTAGAGGGCCTGAGGGGCGGCCAAGGAGGCAGCAACCCTCAAGAGGATAATTGTCAGCCGACTGTTGGCCCTTATAACCAACCCGAGCTTCTGATAAACAATAATAAATATAAAAAGAACGATCTCTCTTTTTTAAGAATAGAATAATCAGGGTCGCATTATAAATTTCTGAATTCCTGAAACTTTACTTTTAATTAGACAAAAAATGAAGACTCAGAGGTTACGGGTTGCATGGCGACGTGTTTTCACGGTCTTAAGACTTTATTTACGTTCCTGAATGAGACTCAAGACTGAACTCGGTGTTTTCTTTCCCAGTGCAATAGTAGACAAATGTTTATCATCCAATTGCTGCATATTTATATTCGCAGTGTATCCTCGATATTAAATATTATGATAATTGTTTTTATTCGCGAGCCAGCGAGGTACGTCACGTCGAACCATTGAACTGTTTCGTATAAAAATGTTGTTTTTATAGAGCGAAAGTGTGTGCCGATATAGAACTACATCTTTAGGCTTTCTATTCAGATGAAGCAAGAGAGTGAGAACGCGCACGGTCCCGGACAGCAGAGGAGGGGGGGGGGGGGGGGAGCGACAGCGTGGACAAATGATAGTACCAGTGTATTTACTCACTGCTGTCTGGTCTCGCTTTTGAACTAACACTGTTCCTGTGTCAGGCGATATTGTTGCATCTGGCACTGTTGCTGCGTCTGACACTGTTGCTGCGTCTGACACTGTTGCTGCGTCTGGCACTGTTGCTGCGTCTGGCACTGTTGCTGTGTACGACAAAGCTGATACAACTGACACCTACTAGTATACTCAGTAATACTCAATAATTACTAGTATAATTAGTAATTATAATAATCATGGAATTATTTCTATATCACGGTCGCTTTATCTGACGCAATATATAAAACTGTATGGAATAAGGTGAAGGGTCGAAGGCATATGGGGGCAGTCAAACGTAAGATAAGGAGTAGGGGAATAAGGTAAGAATAAGGGAGAAAAGCCCAATCAAACATTGGGTAAGGCGTTGATTAAACTCTAGTACTCGCGGTGGGCTGATTAATGCTTCCAACAGTCACAATAACGATCATATTAGCAACACTTCGACACGGTAAAACAAGTGACAACACGACCTCGGAACATGGCGCACTATCAACGCTAGGAACACAATGTGAAGCAAAGAGGAGTCGCTTACACGCAAGGTACACACAACGTATGTACGTGGGCCCCCCCCCCCTACACACACACACACACACACACACACACACACACACACACACACACACACACACACACACACACACACACACACACACACACACACACACACACACACACACACACACACACACACACACACACACACACACACACACACACACACACACACACACACACACACACACACACACACACACACACACACACACACACACACACACACACACACACACACACACACACACACACACACACACACACACACACACACACACACACACACACACACACACACACACACACACACACACACACACACACACACACACACACACACACACACACACACACACACACACACACACACACACAGGGCCTGGTAGCCTGGTGGATAGCGCGCAGGACTCATAATTTTGTGGCGCGGGTTCGATTCCCGCACCAGGCAGAAACAAATGGGCAAAGTTTCTTTCACCCTGAATGCCCATGTTACCTAGCAGTAAATAGGTACCTGGGATTTAGTCAGCTGTTACGGGCTGCTTCCTGTGATGTGTGTGTGGGGGGGGGAAGGTAGTTAGTAAACAGTTGATTGACAGTTGAGAGGCGGGCCGAAAGAGCAAAGCTCAACCCCCGCAAACACAACTAGGTGAATACATACACTCACTCACACTCAAACCCAAGACACACCACACGAGGAAATATTTTCTGAATATAATCAAAGTTCACTTTGACTCGCAGGAGAACTGCTATTATCTCCGTAAAGTCTGGCACCTTTCCCAGTCACTCCATACTCTCTCACCCTTCAGAACTGTAGCAATTAAGCACCGCTTACTCTTGAGTCCACTTCACATATTGCTGTTCAAAACTGTTGGACATTTCCACAAATACCAGGAAAGTGTTTCAACAATTGCCAGAATCAGCTGGCGCGCCGTCCTCAACATTTAATGATTGGAATACTTGGAAAAAACAACAACAAAATGAAATGAGATGGTTGTAGTCTCACCGATAAAATGCCAACTCCCGAGTCTTAATCACTTCTCAGAAAACGTTTTCACCATTACATCACAATCACCTTAGATCATTCATTTGCCTCGAGACGTTTAGCCAGGCCTGTGGCATGTCACAATAACGGGGCTACAAATTAGACAACCAAACCACACATGTTGAAAAAGTCGCTTCCTGTGTTAAAACATGTGCGAATCAGGTGTCTGCAACACGGGCTCATCTGTTCTGCAGTTTCCAGCGTGAGTGTATGAGCTTATGGGGGTTGGGGAAGGGGGTGGGTTTGTTGACGTGTGGGGGCGACGGGTGGAGGTGCCAGGTAAGGAGGGGGGGAGAGGTATGGAGTCAGGGAGTGTCAGCCATCTGAGCGTCGGGTGGTGTCAGGTCATAGTCTTAGGGTGTATGAAGACCGGTTATCTCTTATTGTTGAGTTCACACTCACTAGTCACGCTCTGTGTCCTACAGCTGGTGGTGCTGGCCGCTCACCCGCCGCCCCCCACAGCTGGGGCCGTGCTCACCCGCACCCCCACACAGCTGGGGCCGCGCTCGCCCGCACCCACACAGCTGGGGCGGCGCTCACCCGCATCCACACAGCTGGGGCCGCGCTCACCCACATCCACACAGCTGGGGCCGCGCTCACCCACATCCACACAGCTGGGGCCGCGCTCACCCACATCCACACAGCTGGGGCCGCGCTCACCCACATCCACACAGCTGGGGCCGCGCTCACCCACATCCACACAGCTGGGGCCGCGCTCACCCACATCCACACAGCTGGGGCCGCGCTCACCCACATCCACACAGCTGGGGCCGCGCTCACCCACACCCACACAGCTGGGGCCGCGCTCACCCACATCCACACAGCTGGGCCGCGCTCGCCCGCACGTGTCCCAGTGGTATCTTAACACCTGTTGGCCCTCTGCATGCAGGTCGCGCGGCCTTACACACGCGCCCGCAAAAGTTTCTCATAATTTATATACACAGGTTGTCCAGCCACCACTGTTACCCCGGGTGTTGACGCCTGCGTGTCGGGCACCTCCGTCTTGGTCTCCTGTCCTCGCCTCCGCCTGATCCCATTACTTCATTTCTCGTTTTTCTTAATTACACCCTAATGAAAATTAGTACTTACTATTTTCTCATGCATCTTAATTTCTCTGTCTCATACCGGGTTGAAGGGTCATTTTTACTTCTCCCTCCGTTCTTATCGTTCTTCAGCTTCTCCATTCATTTACTTTAGTGTTTTCCTTGCTTTTTCCCTTACCACCTCCCTCAGTACCTGGTCCTCCCATATGGTGGCCGCCGTCCACGACCTGTGCTGACCTCTTGACCCCTCTTCCTCTCTCTCCAACCATCGTCGTCACCTCGTCCTCTCCATTAAATTAACCATTATATTAATCTAATGGATGTATAGATAGAATTGACTTCTATCTATGCTGATTATAGGCTTCTGGAAGATTAGAAACGGATCTAACAACAACAGATAAATTAACTGACTCAAAACTGGAAAATACTGCATCTGCGGCAGGTCGTAGATGTGTCGCAGTTGTTAGCGTGGCCTTGCTCTCATTAATGAGGCGCACCTGTTCTCATTAATGAGGCGCACCTGTTCTCATGAATGAGGCGCACCTGTTCTCATTAATGAGGCGCACCTGTTCTCATTAATGAGGCGCACCTGTTCTCATTAATGAGGCGCACCTGTTCTCATGAATGAGGCGCACCTGTTCTCATTAATGAGGCGCACCTGTTCTCATTAATGAGGCGCAGCTGTTCTCATTGAGGCGCACCTGCTCTCTTTAATTCTTAGCGGTGGCGGCGTTTTCACATTGGACAAAGTCTTAAATTTGACTAAGGAAGCCGAGGGGGGGGGGTGGGGAGTCTGCCTATCTTTGCTCTTTACAACATTCTCTCTCTCTTTTCTCTTCTCCTCCTCCTCCTCTGCCTATTTCATTATGCCTTGGTGGTGGTGATGCTGCAGCTGGTGTTCATCTTCCTCTCTCGGACACACTGCCCCTTCCTCACCTCTGCCCCCCCCCCTCCCCCTCGGGCAGGTCGAGCACCGTGCTCCCTCCTTGTACAAAGAGGGAGGGTGCTCCCGCCCCGTCATGGCCACACTTCACAATAATATGGTAATTAATGCATCCGTCTCCACAAGGGGCACCCCGCTCTCCATTACTGATGTGCCCGTCACTTGGTGGGGCACAGGGCACAGGGAGATGTGAGGAAGACTGGGTATGACAATACGAGAGGGGAAGGGAAGGACTGGGAATGAGAGAGACGGGAATGGAGATGGGGACATGGGAGAGTGGGGAGGAGAGAGAATGTAGGGGAAATAGGGATAGGGGTGGGGAAAGAGTGAGTGAGTGAGTGAGTGTGTGTGTGTGTGTGTGTGTGTGTGTGTGTGTGTGTGTGTGTGTGTGTGTGTGTGTGTGTGTAATTATCAAAAGAAGGCGCGCCAAACCGGGAAGATTATGTAGCAGCAACAGCAGGAAATGGTTAGATAGGTAGAGTTGGAGTAGGTAGTAGTGAAGTAGATATATGGGAAAAAGAGTAAGGAAGGGGGGGGGGGAGGTTGTCCTGCCTCAGTGGTCAAATTTAAGACCACTTAATATGAAAACGTCACCACCGCGAGAATTAATGAAAGGACGTACTCATTAATGAGAGTAGGTACACTTTGTAAATGAGAGCAGCTAAAGAAAGGCGACAAAAAAAAAGGGGCAAGAAAAATGAAAAATGCATAAACCCCCATACACATCAACTAATAGGTCGCAACAATTAACCAGTTCTCTCTCTCACTCTCTCTCTCACACAAACACAAAGAGTGAGGGGAGACATGATCACTACCTACAAAATCCTCAGGGGAATTGACAGGGTAGACAAGGATAAACTATTCAACACTGGCGGTACGCGAACAAGGGGACACTGGTGGAAACTGAGTACCCAAATGAGCCACAGGGACGTTAGAAAGAACTTTTTCAGTGTCAGAGTAGTTAACAGGTGAAATGCATTGGGCAGAGATGTGGTGGAGGCTGACTCCATACACAGTTTTCAATGTAGATGTGATAGAGCCCATTAAGCTCAGGAATATGTACACCAGTTAATTGACGGTTGAGAGGCGGGCCCAAAGAGCCAGAGTTCAACCCTCGCAAGCACAATTAGGTGAGTACACACACACACACACACACACACACACACACACACACACACACACACACACACACACACACACACACACACATGGATGTTAGAGTTTAACCCAAGCAAATGTAATGTAATGAAGATAGGAGTAGGAAGCAGGAGACCAGATACAAGGTATCACTTGGGAGATGAAATACTTCAAGAGTCAGAGAGAGAGAAAGACCTGGGGGTTGATATCACGCCAGACCTGTCCCCTGAAGCTCATATCAAGAGGATAACATCAGCAGCATATGCCAGGTTGGCTAACATAAGAACGGCCTTTAGAAACTTGTGTAAGGAATCTTTCAGAACATTATATACCACATATGTCAGACCAATCCTGGAGTATGCGGCTCCAGCATGGAGTCCATATCTAGACAAGCATAAGACTAAACTGGAAAAGGTTCAAAGGTTTGCCACCAGACTAGTACCCGAGCTGAGAGGTATGAGCTACGAGGAGAGACTACGGGAATTTAACCTCACTTCGTTGGAAGACAGAAGAGTTAGGGGGGACATGATCACCACATTCAAGATTCTCAAGGGAATCGACAGGGTTGATAAAGATAAAGGGGATTGTATTCCAGGGACCTGCCCGAAACGCTACGCGTACTAGTGGCTGTACAGGAATGTAACAACTCTTGTATATATCTAAAAAAAAAAAAAGATAGGCTATTTAACACAAGGGGCACACGCACTAGGGGACACAGGTGGAAACTTAGTGCCCAAATGAGCCACAGAGATATTAGAAAGAACTTTTTTAGTGTCAGAGTGGTTGACAAATGGAATGCATTAGGAAGCAATGTGGTGGAGGCTGACTCCATACACAGTTTCAAGTGTAGATATGATAGAGCCCAATAGGCTCAGGAACCTGTACACCTGTTGATTGACTGTTGAGAGGCGGGACCAAAGAGCCAGAGCTCAACCCCCGCAAGCACAACTAGGTGAGTACAACTAGGTGAGTACACACACAGTACAAATAGGTGAGTGTACACACACCAGAGAGAAATATCTGGGGGTTGACATCACACCTAACCCCAGAGGCCCACATCAAAATCATATCATCAGCGGCATATGCTACACTGATCCGGACCCTAGGATTACGAGTCCAGACCGCTGTCCACTCAGCTGTTGTGCACCCCCATATTCATCCTGTGAGCGGTAGACAGTATACTGAACATCCGACGGTAAAAAGACGCTCATAGCTCTCCACGAGAGCTATGAGCGCGATTCTGTAGGCAGAAATAAGTGAACACACGCACAAGATACAACATTCACCTGTCATGGCTTAGGATGAGTCACTCCCCATTTATAGGTCTCACCTACACCAGCCATGACCCCGTCACCCGTCCTCTCATATAACCCCCCCCCCCCTCACTCCCTAGGAAAAATAGGTTCTGTATGTACCCATACAAAAACACCAGCCTTTAAAACATTCCTATACATACAGCAGCCCTTAGCAGTACACGCGCGCTCGTCGCCCTTAACAATATACACCTGTCAGTCCTTAACAAAAACACACAAACATCGGTTTTTAATAACTTGTACCAAACCTATACAGACATCAGCCCTCAACATCAGTCCATTCTTAACCTGTACAATGTAGTCGAGCTGGCGAACAGATGACACAGATGGTAAACACCTGTGGACGTTGGGTCCACAGGTGTCTCGTGCCACACTGGTGTGTCGCAGAGTTCGTGTGTTGTGGAAATTTAATTAAAGGTCGAAAATAATTGGAATAGCAATAAATATGAACATTAAAAAAAATACAAATTTTGAAATTCATGATTAACATTGTTTTTAAAAACAGCTTTAGCCATTAACCTTTTCAACACGATCTTGTTTTTAATGATAGTCTCTCTTTAAAAGAAAAAATGTGCCTTGACAATATTTCGCTCCACATTATGTTGAAAATCTCTGATCTTGGGGCACAAAAAAGGGTCAGGAATGAGTGCTTCACAGCTGGAAGGGAATCAGAAAGCAAATTTAAAATAACTTAATTAGAACAAAGACCCAATTCAACTTGCTCCGTAGCCAAATTAGGAGGAACACGACCACCAAAAATCAGGCGATGAAACTTGGGGATCAATGGAAGCGCACTTACAGAGAACAATATCTGTGTGTGACCAGCTTAACAGAACATTCCAAGAATCAGACCAAGTGTCACTGAGCTTAGAGTGGGTTGTGGACCTTCGCTGTGGTAATACATTCGCCTCGCAAGCGATTTAGTCTGTGTTAGAGTCTAGGGAGGATTGTCTTGGCGCCAATCCTTAACTGTTCACCCCTTGTTCAACCACCAGTAATCGAGAAACTGGTTGTCAACCGATTGGTGGGGAGTGTTGCAGGGAAAATTAGTGGGTAAAACTTACCCTGAGTTAAGGGAAAGAAAAGCTCTCACCCTGCCGACAGGCGTTAGAAGTCCTCTGTTTCTGTATCCATGTGTAAGAAGGTACCAGTGATGGAGTCACCTGATATAATCGGATACAAAAAGACCATGAGACCACACTGTCTCATCATCATTTGTGGTGAGCCAGAATGCTGGTTCGATCCCTCATCCTGCTCAGTGATATAAACAGATTTTCGCAGAAATAACATGGTGTTGTGATTTCCTAGTGTATGTGGAAACCAGTGTTGACCACTTGCTAAGACATACGGTATAAAGAGAACTGCCAGAAAGCTGAAACACGAACTAAAGCGTCAACATGGAAAGATAAAAGGCAGCTAGCAGCTACACTGCACGCCAGTGACCCAAGCATACTTTATTATTATTATTATTATTATTTTCTACCACAGACGTGGCCACACATTTACAATGCTAACCTCCATATATACCAAGCATACTGTGGGAAGTCTCCACCAAAACAACTCCCAGCTGGTGTGACACTCAAATGTTACACTAAGGTTCCATATACGGAAGGTATATACGTTTTAATTACACGCGAGCTTCATTTACAAAGGGAAGATACATGGGAACCATCATTGAATCGAAATCAGTTAAAATTCTCGTAAACCGAGACTGCGGCGCCGGCGCCACACCGATGCCACTGATCGCTACATAGTCTAAGTCACCAGGCATAACTACCTCTTATTTTATAAATAAACAAACGTAATGACTTTACAGCTAATATTGAAAAATCAAATCAAAATGATGTTATTGCAAGACGGTGATACGAAGCAACAATGCACAGAATTCGTGCAGGCGATGAGCCTGGCACTGCGAGCAGCGCCGGGAAGGCTGCGACAAGTGGACGTCAGATGGGTACACGTCTTTACGTTTTTTATACACAGATGAGTACAGGACTTTTGTCTCTCCGCCATACAGCTCTTCCTCACATAACTCACAATTAGTTTAATTTCTCTATTTAGAGACCTTGCTAGTTTCTCCTCGAACACGACCTGTCAAGCGCTTTATAGCCAGGTCCCTAGTTACTGCTGGGGAACCGGGGCGAAATTTAATTTAACTTAGGGATTGCTTCCCAGCCGGCCTCCCTAGCCAGGGCTGGAACCCGGCCGAGAGTGCTGGCGAGGGGAGCATGCTACCACTGCACCATCTACTTTACTACAGCAGTAGTTGAAGCTATTGAACTATTAGTAAACCGGGTTGTAGTGGACATAAAGGGCTGCTAGCCGCTCAAAACAACAGTGTTGGACGAAGGTGTATCACAAAGCTTGGCCCCTAGCCACGCTTGGGGAGTGGAACTCGCAGAACATGCTTCAGGTATGACACAGGTATGATTAGTGATCAATAGACTCTTTCTACGAGAGTGAGTTCGACCAAACCGATGCTTGTTAGATTTAATGAATGTGAATTGTAACTGTTGACAATTACATAATATGCTTTAGAGGCCACCTGATCTTAAGTATGGTGAAAAAATGTAAAATGATAGACATGCCAGAGGCGGACTGCAAAATGACTACGGGACTTTTTCTTGCATTAGAAAAGGAAAAAGATCTAATGCCAAAGGTACACATTATCAGAAGTCTGAAATAGTAGTAGCAGCAGCAGTAATATTAGTATCAATAGAAGTAGTAGCGGGAGTAATAGCAGCAGAAGTTGCCATCGTAGTAGTAGTAGTGTAATAATGATATTAACACACACTGGTCGTCATGTATGTGAGCCGATGCTCTACCACTGCAGCCCGTCCTCCTCAAGTTTCCCAACGTTAAGAAAGAAACTGTCGTACTAAGGTGCCCTGTCCTACCCTTCCAGAGGACCCAAAACAGGAAAACGGGATAATATATCAGTTTCGCGAGCCTCCACACCCGGGGCTCCCCTCCACACCCCAAGAGCCCCCCTCCACGCCCCAAGAGCCCCCCTCCACGCCCCAAGAGCCCCCCCCTCCACGCCCCAAGAGCCCCCCCTCCACACCCCAAGAGCCCCCCCTCCACACCCCAAGAGCCCCCCCTCCACACCCCAAGAGCCCCCCCTCCACACCCCAAGAGCCCCCCTACCCAGGGCACTGTCAATACAGTGATAGTTAATCCAAAACATACATCTCTCGCTCCATTAGGGAAGGTGCGCAAAAATTGCCTATTGACAGAGGCTGTTACAAGGTGGACGGCGTGGCCAGGCTGCGATTGCCTCAACCAATTAACGCGAGACACTAACGACGCCAGCAAACACTAAGATCCTTTGATAAGCAATACCTATTACTAATGTTACCGTGTGTTCTCCCCGTGCGGTGAAGGGCACAAGTGGCGGTGTGGGGGGTTGGGGTGTCAAGTCATGCTTTTAAATTGGGGGAGTTGGGGGGGGGATGCCTGTCGGAGGGGGGGGGGCAGAGGAGGATGCAACGATGCCTTGGATTAATTTGCAAGGTTTTATTGGTGGCGTATTGTGTTGTCAAGACCTGTTGGCTGGTGGGTTTATATGCTCTCTATTATCATTAATTAGGGGCTATTTTTCTCCTGAATTCGCAGCTGTATGTTACTGCCATATACACGAACTACCCATGTTCACCCCTCTCATCCCCCCCCCCCCAACACACTCCCCTCTCTCCCTCCCTCTCTCTACATACTCTCTACCCACTCTCTCCTTCCTTCTCTATCCCTCTCGTTCTTCAACACACGGACACACACACACATGAGAGAGATAAACGGCTTCAGTGGGAAACATCTCCCGGAGGTGACACAACACCTGCCACACAGCACACATTAAGGCAGACCTCAGCCATCATTCCTGTAACCTAAACAAAGATGATTTCAGAAGGTTGCACATTAGCTGTGTAGTGTAGCACTATAATGCCCAGCCCGGCGTGGAGTCTTGGTCTAAACTGACAGCAGAACATGACACGAGGAAAGGTTGATCACAGTGCCCAAGATTTGTTGACGCATTGATAAGTCAAAACTAAATATTCACTATGAACACGGGCAGGAAGAACACGGATAGAACTCTTTATTCCCGAAAAATAGGACGAAAGAATACGGGTAGGAGGAAAGAATATGGGTTGGACGAAAGAACACAGGTAGGAAGTACAAATCCACATGGGTCACAGTATTAAGTACAATAAGTACAAGGAAGTACTTAATTATCAGCAGGTGAAATAAGCTAGATTGGGAAGTAGTTGTGGCTAATTCTATCAATAGTTTCACGATTAGTTATGGTGGCAAGAGATTCGGGAGCACATACTCTTAAATGAAAATCAAGGAGGCTGACCTAATAGCAAATCTTCCCTACCTGCAAGTACATAGACATAGAAATATATGGGAAACAAGACGTGCACATGTATACACAAACAGGCCGGTACGCTCACAAGGGGACACAGGTGTACACACACAGGGTGATACACAAGTGTACACAAACGTGGTACACAAGGGGACACAGGTGTACACACACAGGGTGATACACAAGGGGACACAAGTGTACACAAACGGTGGTACACAAGGGGACACAGGTGTACACACACAGGGTGATACACAAGGGGACACAAGTGTACACAAACGGTGATACACAAGGGGACACAGGTGTACACACACAGGGTGATACACAAGGGGACACAGGTGTACACAAACGGTGGTACACAAGGGGACACAGGTGTACACAAACAGGGTGGTACTCGCACAATGGGACACAGGTGCAAACTGAGTTCCTAAATTAGCCACAGTGACGTTAGAAAGAAGTTTTTTTCGGTGTCAGAGTAGTTAACAAATGCAATGAGTTGAGAAGTGGTGTGCGGCAGACAGACTCCATACTCCAGATTCCTGAGCCTATTCGGCTCGGGAATCTATACACAGTTGATTAATGTTAGAGAGGCGGGACAAAGGAGTCGAAGCTCAATCCAAGCAAACACAAATAGGGGAGTACAGATAGTGGTGTTAACCCTCATACATATCAACGTGTCATTGGACTACATAAAGAAATCTTTGTAAACTAAAAACAAAAGTAGCAAACTAAATTTTGTCAATGTAATATTATCTTAAATGTCGTTTATCATGGAACCTTAAAATGAAAATGCTGCAACATCCAGCTTTAACCGAATTCAGTATAGAGAAAATAGTCGAACTTCAGTAAAAAAAAAAAAAAAAATTACCTGGCCCTATCTTAATTACACGCGCTTAGTTGCCATCTGGTTACCGAAGCCCCAAGATGGCTTCACTGTCAAACAATTGATCTGTCGCCGTAAAAATTACCTTATTGGTGCTGCCTACACAAATGTTGCTGTAACCTCAGGGTTAGGTACAGAAATCTTGGTTCAAACCCAAGAAGAAGCAGCAGCCTTGAGGGGAAAACGGCGACAAAATGATGGAGCATTCGTAGTCTATCTCCTATCCTTTTATGATCTACTGAGATGCACTGGTCAGTTTTGCGACGGCTTTGCTCCTTGCAGCAACCCGTCCTCAGCCCACGTCCATTGCATCCAGTGGTCGACCCCAAAGACGCATTCATTATTTTTAACATGCTGTTCAATCTAAACAGGAATTTTCTCAATATACAATAATATTAATTTATATTTAACATATTGTGCATATTTAAGCATTGGTTAGATTAGGTGTTTAGGTTCCGTCGGGGATTATTTGTATTTGTAGTACGTGGGTGAACCATTTACAACGAACCGTTATTCATTCATAAACATTCATAATTAACATCATAAACATAAACATTCATTTGGGGGTGCATGAATGGACTTTGGCTTTTTATTTTTTAGGCCGGGCTGCTTACAGGGTCTGCATTCGATACCCGATGGTTGGAGTTGGCGACGTTCTTTCACGTTGCCCTCAGATCTCGGCTCTATGTATACCACTTGGGATATGAAGAGAGTCATACTGGGTAAAGATTTAATTCTGATAATTATTTTATTTCTTCACATATGACTAGAAGATGGGCTCCATAAGCTGCACTCGACTTCCCTCTGGGTCAGGAGTGCACATTATCCTCTGCACATTGCACCTCTAACACCTAGAGCTACAGAGCCTGGTTGACCAGTCCAGCAAACAGGAGGCCTGGTCGATGACCGGGCCGCGGGAACGCTAAACCCCGGAAGCACCTCAAGGTAACCTCCCCAAGAAGAAATAGTGTTCCGAGGGAAGTTCCGAAGGCACAACCTCTGTAAAACCCTAGACATTGAGCTATGAGTAAAACTGTGTGCCAGGGAAACCTTATGCCCCGTCACCCTAAACAACTGTCAAGATGTGTCTAGTTCACATACATGAAGAGTTTCAGTAGTCACGATAAATGGAAGTGAAACAACCCGAACAAAATAGAGCAAGTCATCGCAGCATTCCTTTGTTTAAAAGGTTTTTGCCTAATAAATCTCTCCAAATGCAAAAATTGTTCATTTTTCGAGTTCCCCGTTATTTTTAATGGGTAGAACGGTCAAGCCGGGTGTTGGGCTGGTTCAGATCGATGGTGGTGAGCGCGGGTAATGGAAGGCAAATGGAAAAATGTGTAGTGGGGTGTCGCTAGTAGTTTGTCAAACTAGTAAGGTAAGAAACACCTTGTACCTGTTGGTCAACTTGTATTGGTTGTCATGGTTCAGTATCAGCTCGACCCCACCCCCCCCACCCCCCACCCCAGCGGCTTTTCCTTTGAGTATGAATGTGTGTTGTTGACCTTACCAATTAAGCTGTTGTTGTTCAACGGCTTAATTGGTATTTTCATGTTAGTTTTACATTCACTTAACATGTTTAAAGTTTACCACTTTCAAGGTGTTCAAAACACTCAATTTGGTATTGGCATAAGTCCAATGTCCCGTCCTGGCCGAACATTAGCTTGTTTATGCCTCTTTGTACATGGCGAATTTTACTTAGAATTTCAGGTCCATGTTTATTTTAATAAAAAATGATTGTGCTGTATTGTCTACAACTGAAAAATCTATCATTACCAGTGTCATTATTGTCGGTACTGTTATGATTGCTTTGTAGTTGAGACCTTTCCCTATACGAGTTATCCCCACCCTAATGAGATGCTGGACGGTCCAAGTAATGTGTCGGGTTATGAGGGAAGAGTGCGAGAGGGAGGATTTTAGTGTAAAATTGGTGTTAAGGAGTTGGGAAGAGGCTGGTGAAGACGGAGCTGCAGACGAAGAGCGAGTGACCAGCTGCTGCAGTGATGTTGGTGTATTCACCTAGTTGTGTTTGCGGGGGTTGAGCTTTGCTCTTTCGGCCCGCCTCTTAACTGTCAATCAGCTGTTTACTAACTACTATTTTTTTTCTCCACACCACACACACCCCCCAGGAAGCAGCCCGTGACAGCTGACTAACTCCGGGGTACCTATTTACTGCTAGGTAACAGGGGCATTCAGGGTGAAAGAAACTTTGCCCATTTGTTTCTACCTCGTGCGGGAATCGAACCCGCGCCACAGAATTAAGAGTCCTGCGCGCTATCCACCAGGCTACGAGCCCCCTAAAGCCCCCGAGCCCCCTGGTGTAGCGGGTATACTGTGATACCAAAGATTGGGTGCAGCCTACGACCAAGAGACGTGCAGTGACGTGACCAGCGAGCACCGGGAAGCTGGATAGATGTTGGAGATGAGGGCTGATAAAGACCTTTTGTGCCCTCTGTAATGCTTTTTGCGCTACCGCTCACAAGATGGGTATGGGGTGCACAATAAACTAGCCGCCTCCGGCGGCAACAATCAATCAAATGTTGGGTGACTGACCCGCGGCCTTAATCCACAGTGCATGTGTGCGTTGGCACTCTACGATTTTATTCCCCGACTTGTGATTGTGTGGTAAGTTAAGCTTACTAGAGGAGGCAAGGGAAGGTTCCAACAATGAGAGCAGCAGCTTTACAGCCTTTGGAGTAGGTGGATGTACGGGGAGGGATGGCCTGGAACTGTTGGTGTACGTTTTAGCAGGGCACCCACAGTTTAAAATAGGGGAGTGATGACGTCAGCCCTTGATGTTGGCACATAATGTGACAGGCCAGTCACCCGCCAGGTTGTAACAGACTAGGCTGTTGTAAGAATTATCCAGAGTGGTTTATCGACAAAAGAGAATGGGAAGCTGAGCCCGCATGGTGACCTGACCCACAGGGGAATTCGCGGTGGAAATAACCGACGCTTTGTTCATAGCTGCGTATAATGAACCATCCTATAGTATTCAGTAATTTAGAGAAAATTAGCCTTTATTCATTTTGCATTAAAATTGTATTGTATAATAGTACTGGGTACAATATCAAGAGTATTCTAATTATTGAGTTTAAGTCACCATCAGTGACGTCACGAATCAGATCTAACTTGTAAAGCGGAGTGACCGGCGGTCATAGGTCATCAGGGGTTGACAGGTCTACTATTTCTCAAAGTTTTAATAACCATTTTTGTGATCGGGAACAGCTCTGCCGTTAGATGTTTGTAATTTAATTCAGTAAAATAATTCAACCAGTCTGGATCAATTAAGTTCAACAGAGGTTAATTGTTATAACTTAAACCTGGCTAGTAACTTGGTAAAACTTTGACTAGGCGGAAGGATACAATGTTCTGTCTGGGGTAGACCAGACAAGAGAGAGATCAGTGTGGTCACGGAAGCAGCTGGGAGAGGTCAAACATCTTACCTCTCCCCGAGACCAGCCCAACATCTTAGCTGGAAAACATAGAGGTATAGTTGCTATGTTTATGTATAGAAATAGTCTCATTTGCCATTCAGGTCAAGTAGGGAGTGTTAAAGTGACAGGGAGTGAACATATTTAGCTTTTTGTTTTAGTTTTCTTTTAATAAATTAATTAAGTTAAGAATTTGCATTTTTATTGTTTCCATGTGTTTTATGTGTACACTTGTCCTGGTCACGTGGTCCACACGAGGCAGAGTTGGATTGGGCGCCGATTCTAACATCGGATCGGAATTCATCATCCCCATCTAATTAATTCCACACTCAAGTTTCCGAGGTTATAAACTACTAGTGGGGATCAAGCCCCTAGGTTGATTAATTAGCGTGATCGATCCAGACCTCGATCATTGCTCTTGTGTTACTGGTCTGGTGGTGGCAGCGTAGAGGCGACTCTAGAGTTTTGCTCAGAGCCTAGGTCACGTCATACTGGGTGTAGAATCCTAAGTCGGTCAATCGTCTTAGGACCACGTGGCGTGGAGTTGGCTTTGGTAAAAGTTTTGGAGTCCCTTGGTAGAGAATAAAAAGTAAGAATACGGGTAGAGGGAGTAGAAGGAAGAGAAGTAGAGAGAGGAACCCCCCTCCCGTGGTACAAGGTGGGCGGACTTGACAAGTTAGTCGTAAGTCGATCCAGTGATGTTGGTGCACACAGAGCCATGATAGGGAAGTAGTAGCTGGTGACAATGGGACAAGTGCAGTGACAGTTAAAGTTTTCGTCTTGTGCCAGTGATTACTGTGTGTGTTTTACCAGCTAAGCAGAAAGGACATTAATCTACAGTGACGGACAAGTGATAAATGTTGGCCCAACCCAACGGAGGCCTGGTCAAGGACCGGGCCGCGGAGACGTTAAGCCCCGAAATTATCGCAAGGTAACCATCATCGCAACAAAACCGGTAGAGGCAAAGTCGGAGTTGATGATTGATTGATGAAAATTAAGCCACCCAAGAGGTGGCACAGGCATGAATAGCCCGTAATATATTTTAGTCATCAAAAGAGTTAATATAACCGTGATAAACTCACTACAGTAGTTGATGAGTTCTTGTTTTAGATTTAGCTACTCAGAACGAAGTGTCCATGTAGCACGGGCTATGGTGAGCCCGTAATGTTGCTCAGTGTGGTCGGTACTTATCAGGAACTATAGAGGTGAGGTGCTTCACCAATTATCATCTAGCGCCATAACGATTTCATCCTGTAAAAGTGACCATCCGGTCTAATCATCTTCATTCTCATCCAACTGTGTGATGAATACGTCTCTAAGGAACACCCTTGACAGGAAGGCCGCAATAACCCACAAATCTTAACATAAACGAACTGGCGACTTTTCGGTCAAACAAGACTTGATAGTATTCCTGGATGGACCGAAACGTCTTCAATTCCTCTATATTGACATATGTTGCCTGAGTGTCTAAGAAACTTATGCTCACTGCGTGGCGCTGCTTTATGCCTGCTGAGTGGCCACTCCACCGTTTTCTCCTTAACTCAGGTCAGTCGAGTCACTCACCTGTAAAGAAAACGGAAAATTATATTAATGCATGAGCAATTTTCAAGGTTTTTGCTCTATTCTCATGGGTGTTAATCTTTAAATGTGTGAAATAAGTCTATAGGTAAAGATTAAACACCATGTATTTAAATATATAAACGCGTGCATACATTTAAACATATAAATAGCGACTTGAATTTATATTATATCCTTACAACAATCACATTTATATTTAAAACAAACTAGTGCAGAACAAGACAATCAGGAATAGCAACATTGTAAATATATTTTGTTTAAACTGTAAAGGCAGCAATAAATCATCCAATGACTAAACAACAATTGCCCTGAAACAATAAGGTTGTATATCATAGTTTTAAGAGCGGCAGCGAGTCTTGAAGTGTGTAGCGGAGGTCCCCCGTCCACCCGGCGTCCGCATTCCTTGACGCCGGCACCTGAAATCTCCACTTTCACCGCTGTATAATCCAAATAATTGACTTCAGAAACAAAATTATATATCTCCTCCATATGCAAACACACGAGTCGTGTGGATTTTCTTCTCGCCGTTCGCGTAACGAGTGTTCTTGGTGTATCACGTTCACACCCTCAGGGTCTGATGACCAAGCCTGTTACCTAGTGATGCAAATTATCACACCTTAACTCATATGCGCTCCCTCCCCCACCCCCCTCCCCCCCCCCTCCCTCCCTCCTTCTTCAATAAACCGGCTTTGCATTTTATTCTGTTGAGTACATTTACAAGGTCAAGATTCATTACAAAAAAACGGCCAGCCAAATAAGAGCTAAGCAACAAGTGTAGTTATGTCTTACAGATAAAGACAAGTCTTGTATCAGCGCAACTTTGTAAAATAGGGAGGCAGGTAGGTGACAGGGGGTAGGGGACTGGGAGGCAGGTAGGTGACAGGGGGTAGGGGACTGGGAGGCAGGTAGGTGACAGGGGGGTAGGGAACTGGGAGGCAGGTAGGTGACAGAGGGTAGGGGACTGGGAGGCAGGTAGGTGACAGGGGGGTAGGGGACTGGAAGCCAGGTAGGTGACAGGGGGTAGGGGACTGGGAGGCAGGTAGGTGACAGGGGGGTAGGGGACTGGGAGGCAGGTAGGTGACAGGGGGTAGGGGACTGGAAGCCAGGTAGGTGACAGGGGGTAGGGGACTGGGAGGCAGACAGGTGACAGGGGGTAGGGGACTGGGAGGCAGACAGGTGACAGGGGGGTAGGGGACTGGAAGCCAGGTAGGTGACAGAGGGTAGGGGACTGGGAGGCAGGTAGGTGACAGGGGGTAGGGGACTGGAAGCCAGGTAGGTGACGGGGTAGGGGACTGGGAGGCAGACAGGTGACGGGGGGTAGGGGACTGGGAGGCAGGTAGGTGACAGGGGGTAGGGGACTGGGAGGCAGGTAGGTGACAGGGGGTAGGGGACTGGGAGGCAGGTAGGTGACAGGGGGTAGGGGACTGGGAGGCAGGTAGGTGACAGGGGGTAGGGGACTGGAAGGCAGACAGGTGACAGGGGGGTAGGGGACTGGGAGGCAGACAGGTGACAGGGGGGTAGGGGACTGGGAGGCAGACAGGTGACAGAGGGTAGGGGACTGGGAGGCAGGCAGGTGACGGGGGGTAGGGGACTGGGAGGCAGACAGGTGACAGGGGGTAGGGGACTGGAAGGCAGACAGGTGACAGGGGGGTAGGGGACTGGGAGGCAGACAGGTGACAGGGGGTAGGGGACTGGAAGGCAGACAGGTGACAGGGGGGTAGGGGACTGGGAGGCAGACAGGTGACAGGGGGTAGGGGACTGGGAGGCAGACAGGTGACAGGGGGGTAGGGGACTGGGAGGCAGACAGGTGACAGAGGGTAGGGGACTGGAAGGCAGACAGGTGACAGGGGGGTAGGGGACTGGAAGGCAGACAGGTGACAGGGGGTAGGGGACTGGAAGGCAGACAGGTGACAGGGGGGTAGGGGACTGGGAGGCAGACAGGTGACAGAGGGTAGGGGACTGGGAGGCAGACAGGTGACAGAGGGTAGGGGACTGGAAGGCAGACAGGTGACAGGGGGGTAGGGGACTGGAAGGCAGACAGGTGACAGGGGGTAGGGGACTGGAAGGCAGACAGGTGACAGGGGGGTAGGGGACTGGGAGGCAGACAGGTGACAGAGGGTAGGGGACTGGGAGGCAGACAGGTGACAGAGGGTAGGGGACTGGAAGGCAGACAGGTGACAGGGGGTAGGGGACTGGGAGGCAGACAGGTGACAGAGGGTAGGGGACTGGAAGGCAGACAGGTGACAGAGGGTAGGGGACTGGGAGGCAGACAGGTGACAGAGGGTAGGGGACTGGAAGGCAGACAGGTGACAGAGGGTAGGGGACTGGGAGGCAGACAGGTGACAGAGGGTAGGGGACTGGAAGGCAGACAGGTGACAGAGGGTAGGGGACTGGAAGGCAGACAGGTGACAGGGGGGTAGGGGACTGGAAGGCAGACAGGTGACAGGGGGTAGGGGACTGGAAGGCAGACAGGTGACAGGGGGGTAGGGGACTGGGAGGCAGACAGGTGACAGAGGGTAGGGGACTGGGAGGCAGACAGGTGACAGGGGGTAGGGGACTGGAAGGCAGACAGGTGACAGAGGGTAGGGGACTGGGAGGCAGACAGGTGACAGAGGGTAGGGGACTGGAAGGCAGACAGGTGACAGAGGGTAGGGGACTGGGAGGCAGACAGGTGACAGAGGGTAGGGGACTGGAAGGCAGACAGGTGACAGAGGGTAGGGGACTGGAAGGCAGACAGGTGACAGGGGGGTAGGGGACTGGGAGGCAGACAGGTGACAGGGGGTAGGGGACTGGGAGGCAGACAGGTGACAGGGGGTAGGGGACTGGGAGGCAGACAGGTGACAGAGGGTAGGGGACTGGGAGGCAGACAGGTGACAGGGGGTAGGGGACTGGGAGGCAGACAGGTGACAGGGGGTAGGGGACTGGGAGGCAGACAGGTGACAGGGGGTAGGGGACTGGGAGGCAGACAGGTGACAGAGGGTAGGGGACTGGGAGGCAGGTAGGTGACAGGGGGTAGGGGGACGAGTGTCAACCTTCCTCCACTGTCAACTACGGCTCCATCACCGACCAAGCCAACATCAGTGGCTGCGCCTCCTAACAGCACCTCAAAACATTCACAATAGTGTGATACATCAGGGAGAAAGTCATGGGACAACTCGTCCTCAGACCAAGTTCATTCCATCCAGCGGTCGGTCCTCATGACGCATTCATTTCTAATATGTCGTTCATTCAAAATAGATATTTTCTCTAATATCAATTAACATTGTTATGTATATCATTCTGTGCACATTTGGGCATTGGTTAGCTTAGGTCAGCGAGGCACTCTTCGAGAAGTGTTCGATCATGAGTCGAGTCGTGCGTTACACTATTTGTCATTCATAAACGGGGGCTTCAGCGGGTGCATGAACTCTTGGCCTTTATGAGGACGGCCTACATTGGAGCAGGACGGGGTTCGAACCTGCGTCCTGAGTAGTGATGTTCTCAACACCACAATTCCTGTACTTCAACAACAACAAAAGTCGAAGATTGGCTTGATCTCTGTTAACATTTTCCTAATTGTTCACTTTGGTCTGGAGTGAACCAGCCGACGCAGCTAAGATACCGTTCATTTGTGGTAAACAAAAAACAAGATCTCGGGAATACAATTGAGTCTAATGATCGGCCAGGGCCGCCAACAGCCCCAAGAAGGGTAATTTTGATTGAGATTATTAACTCCACATATGACAGCGAGGAGGCGATCTCCCAGTGCTGGGGATAATCACCATGTTGGTGATTATCTGCACGATGGTGACCGTTGCCATTATGGTGATGGTTGCCAAGATGATGGTGAGAAACCACCATAAGCCGCAATAGCAATCAATGTCATGAGATGATATTTATGAACACCGCAATAATAACTTTGCACAAAACAGTAAACCACATACATGGCTGCAGTAAACCTTAGACAAAGAACCCTGTTGTAATAGTATTGACCATTAACACCAAGACACGTATATAAAACAAATTTTACCAAGCCATCTTACGGTTCCGTCGTCACAGCGATCCCAAGAGTTCTTCAACCCCCCTTCTCTCTCTCTCTCTCCAACCAACCCTAACTTTATTTAATGCTCAGCTCTTGATTCACTTATCAAGTGATTGATTGGGGTGGATTCCGATCCCATTCACGTATCCTAACCTCAGGTGCATGACCCCACAGGTACATGACCCCTCAGGTACATGACCCCACAGGTACATGACCCCTCAGGTACATGACCCCACAGGTGCATGACCCCACAGGTGCATGACCCCCCTCAGGTACATGACCCCCCTCAGGTACATGACCCCCCTCAGGTACATGACCCCCCTCAGGTACATGACCCCCCTCAGGTACATGACCCCCCTCAGGTACATGACCCCCCTCAGGTACATGACCCCCCTCAGGTACATGACCCCACAGGTACATGACCCCACAGGTACATGACCCCACAGGTGCATGACCCCACAGGTGCATGACCCCACAGGTGCATGACCCCCCTCAGGTACATGACCCCCCTCAGGTACATGACCCCCCTCAGGTACATGACCCCCCTCAGGTACATGACCCCCCTCAGGTACATGACCCCCCTCAGGTACATGACCCCCCTCAGGTACATGACCCCCCTCAGGTGCATGACCCCACAGGTGCATGACCCCACAGGTGCACGACCCCACAGGTGCATGACCCCACAGGTGCATGACCCCCCTCAGGTACATGACCCCTCAGGTGCATGACCCCACAGGTGCATGACCCCACAGGTGCATGACCCCACAGGTGCATGACCCCACAGGTGCATGACCCCTCAGGTGCATGACCCCTCAGGTACATGACCCCTCAGGTACATGACCCCTCAGGTACATGACCCCTCTGGTACATGACCCCACAGGTGCATGACCCCTCAGGTGCATGACCCCTCAGGTGCATGACCCCTCAGGTGCATGGCCCCTCAGGTGCATGACGCCTCAGGCGCATGACGCCTCAGGTGCATGACGCCTCAGGTGCATGACGCCTCAGGTGCATGACCCCTCAGGTGCATGACGCCTCAGGTGCATGACCCCTCAGGTGCATGACCCCTCAGGTGCATGACCCCTCAGGTGTATGACCCCTCAGATGCATGACGCCTCAGGTGCATGACGCCTCAGGTGCATGACGCCTCAGGTGCATGACCCCTCAGGTGCATGACCCCTCAGGTGCATGACGCCTCAGGTGCATGACGCCTCAGGTGCATGACCCCTCAGGTGCATGACCCCTCAGGTGCATGACGCCTCAGGTGCATGACGCCTCAGGTACATGACCCCTCAGGTGCATGACCCCCTCAGGTACATGACCCCTCAGGTGCATGACGCCTCAGGTACATGACCCCTCAGGTGCATGACCCCCTCAGGTGCATGACCGCCTCAGGTACATGACCCCTCAGGTGCATGACGCCTCAGGTGCATGACCCCTCAGGTGCATGACGCCTCAGGTGCATGACCCCTCAGGTGCATGACCCCTCAGGTGCATGACGCCTCAGGTACATGACCCCTCAGGTGCATGACCCCTCAGGTGCATGACCCCCTCAGGTGCATGACCCCTCAGGTGCATGACCCCTCAGGTGCATGACCCCTCAGGTGCATGACCCCTCAGGTGCATGACGCCTCAGGTACATGACCCCTCAGGTGCATGACCCCCTCAGGTACATGACCCCTCAGGTGCATGACGCCTCAGGTACATGACCCCTCAGGTGCATGACCCCCTCAGGTGCATGACAGCCTCAGGTACATGACCCCTCAGGTGCATGACGCCTCAGGTGCATGACCCTACAGGTGCATGACGCCTCAGGTGCATGACCCCTCAGGTGCATGACCCCTCAGGTGCATGACCCCTCAGGTGCATGACGCCTCAGGTACATGACCCCTCAGGTGCATGACCCCCCTCAGGTACATGACCCCACAGGTGCATGACCCCACAGGTGCATGACCCCACAGCTGCATGACCCCCCTCAGGTACATGACCCCCCTCAGGTACATGACCCCCCTCAGGTGCATGACCCCACAGGTGCATGACCCCACAGGTGCATGACCCCCCTCAGGTACATGACCCCCCTCAGGTACATGACCCCTCTGGTACATGACCCCTCAGGTTCATGACCCTTCAGGTGCATGACCCCACAGGTGCATGACCCCTCAGGTGCATGACGCCTCAGGTGCATGACGCCTCAGGTGCATGACGCCTCAGGTGCATGACCCCTCAGGTGCATGACCCCTCAGGTGCATGACGCCTCAGGTGCCTGACGCCTCAGGTGCATGACCCCTCAGGTGCATGACGCCTCAGGTGCATGACCCCTCAGGTGCATGACCCCTCAGGTGCATGACCCCTCAGGTGCATGACCCCTCAGGTGCATGACCCCTCAGGTGCATGACCCCTCAGGTGCATGACCCCTCAGGTGCATGACGCCTCAGGTACATGACCCCTCAGGTGCATGACGCCTCAGGTGCATGACCCCTCAGGTGCATGACCCCTCAGGTGCATGACCCCTCAGGTGCATGACCCCTCAGGTGCATGACCCCTCAGGTGCATGACCCCTCAGGTGCATTACCCCTCAGGTGCATGACGCCTCAGGTGCATGAACCCTCAGGTGCATGACGCCTCAGGTACATGACCCCTCAGGTGCATGACCCCCCTCAGGTACATGACCCCACAGGTACATGACCCCACAGGTGCATGACCCCACAGCTGCATGACCCCCCTCAGGTACATGACCCCCCTCAGGTACATGACCCCCCTCAGGTGCATGACCCCACAGGTGCATGACCCCACAGGTGCATGACCCCACAGGTGCATGACCCCCCTCAGGTACATGACCCCCCTCAGGTACATGACCCCTCTGGTACATGACCCCTCAGGTTCATGACCCTTCAGGTGCATGACCCCACAGGTGCATGACCCCTCAGGTGCATGACCCCTCAGGTGCATGACCCCTCAGGTGCATGACGCCTCAGGTGCATGACGCCTCAGGTGCATGACCCCTCAGGTGCATGACCCCTCAGGTGCATGACGCCTCAGGTGCATGACCCCTCAGGTGCATGACCCCTCAGGTGCATGACGCCTCAGGTGCATGACCCCTCAGGTGCATGACCCCTCAGGTGCATGACCCCTCAGGTGCATGACGCCTCAGGTACATGACCCCTCAGGTGCATGACGCCTCAGGTGCATGACCCCTCAGGTGCATGACCCCTCAGGTGCATGACCCCTCAGGTGCATGACGCCTCAGGTGCATGACGCCTCAGGTGCATGACCCCTCAGGTGCATGACCCCTCAGGTGCATGACGCCTCAGGTGCATGACCCCTCAGGTGCATGACCCCTCAGGTGCATGACGCCTCAGGTGCATGACCCCTCAGGTGCATGACCCCTCAGGTGCATGACCCCTCAGGTGCATGACCCCTCAGGTGCATGACCCCTCAGGTGCATGACGCCTCAGGTACATGACCCCTCAGGTGCATGACGCCTCAGGTGCATGACCCCTCAGGTGCATGACGCCTCAGGTGCATGACCCCTCAGGTGCATGACCCCTCAGGTGCATGACCCCTCAGGTGCATGACGCCTCAGGTACATGACCCCTCAGGTGCATGACGCCTCAGGTACATGACCCCTCAGGTGCATGACCCCCTCAGGTGCATGACAGCCTCAGGTACATGACCCCTCAGGTGCATGACGCCTCAGGTGCATGACCCCTCAGGTGCATGACGCCTCAGGTGCATGACGCCTCAGGTGCATGAACCCTCAGGTGCATGACGCCTCAGGTACATGACCCCTCAGGTACATGACCCCCCTCAGGTGCATGACCCCACAGGTGCATGACCCCACAGGTGCATGACCCCACAGGTGCATGACCCCACAGGTGCATGACCCCCCTCAGGTACATGACCCCCCTCAGGTACATGACCCCTCTGGTACATGACCCCTCAGGTTCATGACCCTTCAGGTGCATGACCCCACAGGTGCATGACCCCTCAGGTGCATGACCCCTCAGGTGCATGACGCCTCAGGTGCATGACGCCTCAGGTGCATGACCCCTCAGGTGCATGACCCCTCAGGTGCATGACCCCTCAGGTGCATGACCCCTCAGGTGCATGACCCCTCAGGTACATGACCCCTCAGGTGCATGACCCCTCAGGTGCATGACCCCTCAGGTGCATGACGCCTCAGGTGCATGACCCCTCAGGTGCATGACCCCTCAGGTGCATGACGCCTCAGGTGCATGACCCCTCAGGTGCATGACCCCTCAGGTGCATGACCCCTCAGGTGCATGACGCCTCAGGTGCATGACCCCTCAGGTGCATGACCCCTCAGGTGCATGACCCCTCAGGTGCATGACGCCTCAGGTACATGACCCCTCAGGTGCATGACGCCTCAGGTGCATGACCCCTCAGGTGCATGACCCCTCAGGTGCATGACCCCTCAGGTGCATGACCCCTCAGGTGCATGACGCCTCAGGTGCATGACGCCTCAGGTGCATGACGCCTCAGGTGCATGACCCCTCAGGTGCATGACGCCTCAGGTGCATGACCCCCAGGTGCATGACGCCTCAGGTGCATGACGCCTCAGGTGCATGACCCCTCAGGTGCATGACCCCTCAGGTGCATGACCCCTCAGGTGCATGACCCCTCAGGTGCATGACGCCTCAGGTACATGACCCCTCAGGTGCATGACGCCTCAGGTGCATGACCCCTCAGGTGCATGACCCCTCAGGTGCATGACCCCTCAGGTGCATGACGCCTCAGGTGCATGACCCCTCAGGTGCATGACCCCTCAGGTGCATGACCCCTCAGGTGCATGACCCCTCAGGTGCATGACCCCTCAGGTGCATGACGCCTCAGGTACATGACCCCTCAGGTGCATGACGCCTCAGGTACATGACCCCTCAGGTGCATGACCCCCTCAGGTGCATGACAGCCTCAGGTACATGACCCCTCAGGTGCATGACGCCTCAGGTGCATGACCCCTCAGGTGCATGACGCCTCAGGTGCATGACCCCTCAGGTGCATGACGCCTCAGGTGCATGACCCCTCAGGTGCATGAACCCTCAGGTGCATGACGCCTCAGGTACATGACCCCTCAGGTACATGACCCCCCTCAGGTGCATGACCCCACAGGTGCATGACCCCACAGGTGCATGACCCCACATGTGCATGACCCCACAGGTGCATGACCCCCCTCAGGTACATGACCCCCCTCAGGTACATGACCCCTCTGGTACATGACCCCTCAGGTTCATGACCCTTCAGGTGCATGACCCCACAGGTGCATGACCCCTCAGGTGCATGACCCCTCAGGTGCATGACGCCTCAGGTGCATGACGCCTCAGGTGCATGACCCCTCAGGTGCATGACCCCTCAGGTGCATGACCCCTCAGGTGCATGACCCCTCAGGTGCATGACGCCTCAGGTGCATGACCCCTCAGGTGCATGACCCCTCAGGTGCATGACGCCTCAGGTGCATGACCCCTCAGGTGCATGACCCCTCAGGTGCATGACCCCTCAGGTGCATGACCCCTCAGGTGCATGACGCCTCAGGTTCATGACCCCTCAGGTGCATGACCCCTCAGGTGCATGACCCCTCAGGTGCATGACGCCTCAGGTACATGACCCCTCAGGTGCATGACGCCTCAGGTGCATGAACCCTCAGGTGCATGACCCCTCAGGTGCATGACCCCTCAGGTGCATGACCCCTCAGGTGCATGACCCCTCAGGTGCATGACGCCTCAGGTGCATGACGCCTCAGGTGCATGACCCCTCAGGTGCATGACCCCTCAGGTGCATGACGCCTCAGGTGCATGACCCCTCAGGTGCATGACCCCCAGGTGCATGACGCCTCAGGTGCATGACCCCTCAGGTGCATGACCCCTCAGGTGCATGACCCCTCAGGTGCATGACCCCTCAGGTGCATGACGCCTCAGGTACATGACCCCTCAGGTGCATGACGCCTCAGGTGCATGACCCCTCAGGTGCATGACCCCTCAGGTGCATGACGCCTCAGGTGCATGACCCCTCAGGTGCATGACCCCTCAGGTGCATGACCCCTCAGGTGCATGACGCCTCAGGTACATGACCCCTCAGGTGCATGACGCCTCAGGTACATGACCCCTCAGGTGCATGACCCCCTCAGGTGCATGACAGCCTCAGGTACATGACCCCTCAGGTGCATGACGCCTCAGGTGCATGACCCCTCAGGTGCATGACGCCTCAGGTGCATGACCCCTCAGGTGCATGAACCCTCAGGTGCATGACGCCTCAGGTACATGACCCCTCAGGTACATGACCCCCCTCAGGTGCATGACCCCACAGGTGCATGACCCCACAGGTGCATGACCCCACAGGTGCATGACCCCCCTCAGGTACATGACCCCCCTCAGGTACATGACCCCTCTGGTACATGACCCCTCAGGTTCATGACCCTTCAGGTGCATGACCCCACAGGTGCATGACCCCTCAGGTGCATGACCCCTCAGGTGCATGACCCCTCAGGTGCATGACCCCTCAGGTGCATGACCCCTCAGGTGCATGACCCCTCAGGTGCATGACCCCTCAGGTGCATGACCCCTCAGGTGCATGACCCCTCAGGTGCATGACCCCTCAGGTGCATGACCCCTCAGGTGCATGACGCCTCAGGTGCATGACCCCTCAGGTGCATGACGCCTCAGGTGCATGACCCCTCAGGTGCATGACCCCTCAGGTGCATGACCCCTCAGGTGCATGACCCCTCAGGTGCATGACCCCTCAGGTGCATGACCCCTCAGGTGCATGACCCCTCAGGTGCATGACGCCTCAGGTACATGACCCCTCAGGTGCATGACGCCTCAGGTACATGACCCCTCAGGTGCATGACCCCCTCAGGTGCATGACCCCCTCAGGTGCATGACAGCCTCAGGTACATGACCCCTCAGGTGCATGACCCCTCAGGTGCATGACGCCTCAGGTGCATGACCCCTCAGGTGCATGAACCCTCAGGTGCATGACGCCTCAGGTACATGACCCCTCAGGTACATGACCCCCCTCAGGTGCATGACCCCACAGGTGCATGACCCCACAGGTGCATGACCCCACAGGTGCATGACCCCCCTCAGGTACATGACCCCCCTCAGGTACATGACCCCTCTGGTACATGACCCCTCAGGTTCATGACCCTTCAGGTGCATGACCCCACAGGTGCATGACCCCTCAGGTGCATGACCCCTCAGGTGCATGACGCCTCAGGTGCATGACGCCTCAGGTGCATGACGCCTCAGGTGCATGACCCCTCAGGTGCATGACCCCTCAGGTGCATGACCCCTCAGGTGCATGACCCCTCAGGTGCATGACCCCTCAGGTGCATGACGCCTCAGGTGCATGACCCCTCAGGTGCATGACCCCTCAGGTGCATGACCCCACAGGTACACGACCCCACAGGTACACGACCCCCCCCCCCCCTACATAACCCACAGGTAAGAGCCACCAACCCCATCATTAAAACTAAGGTCTGTAGAATTCGTAAGTCAAAGTCTCACTTCGTTAAATTCTATGCAAGTCAATATTTGACTTGTGGCTTGGGCTGGAGTGTCAGAGTCTTGCCCCTCAGGGCCAACATTTACGCCACCACTTACGAAACCAATACATCTTTCGTTAATGATGGCACCTTTGCATTTTTTTAACGGTTTACGACACTAGAAATTTCACAACTATAGGTTATTATTGTTGTAAACAACCTCCTTGTGCTTCATTGCTCGTAAAGTATTTAATCATTGTAAACAAACCTTCCATGATTTAGGACAGATGCAGAGGTTTCGTAAATGGTGGCATACATGTTTGACGAATGCTGGTATATGGTACGCCAGGTATCTAAATCACGTCAATGATTTCTGGTTACCACACACCGGTCGGCCGGGGAGCCGGTAGGCCGAGCGGACAGCACGCTGTACTTGTGATCCTGTGGTCCTGGGTTCGATCCCAGGCGCCGGAAAGAAACAATGGGCACAGTTTCTTTCACCCTATGCCCCTGTTACCTAGCAGTAAATTAGGTACCTGGGTGTTAGTCAGCTGTCACGGGCTGCTTCCTGGGGGTGGAGGTCTGGTCGAGGACCGGGCCGCGGGGACACTAAAAGCCCCGAAATCATCTCTAGATAACCGGGTCTAGATAGCTAGCCACTCGGTTTTTAACTCATAAAAATCTGAACCTGTGCTCCTGGAGACCTAACTTGAACACCACCACCTCAAAGATCCAATATTCCCACCTGTTTGGCACCACCATGGTGTTTGGCACCAGCATGGTGTTTGGCACCACCATGGTGTTTGGCACCAGCATGGTGTTTGGCACCACCATGGTGTTTGGCACCAGCATGGTGTTTGGCACCAGCATGGTGTTTGGCACCAGCGTGGTGTTTGGCACCAGCGTGGTGTTTGGCACCAGCATGGTGTTTGGCACCACCACGGTGTTTGGCACCAGCATGGTGTTTGGCACCACCATGGTGTTTGGCACCAGCGTGGTGTTTGGCACCAGCATGGTGTTTGGCACCACCATGGTGTTTGGCACCACCATGGTGTTTGGCACCACCATGGTGTTTGGCACCAGCATGGTGTTTGGCACCAGCATGGTGTTTGGCACCACCATGGTGTTTGGCACCAGCATGGTGTTTGGCACCACCATGGTGTTTGGCACCACCATGGCGTTTGGCACCAGCATGGTGTTTGGCACCACCATGGTGTTTGGCACCAGCATGGTGTTTGGCACCTGCATGGTGTTTGGCACCAGCATGGTGTTTGGCACCTGCATGGTGTTTGGCACCAGCATGGTGTTTGGCACCTGCATGGTGTTTGGCACCAGCATGGTGTTTGGCACCTGCATGGTGTTTGGCACCTGCATTGTTTGGCACCACCTTGATGTTTGGCACCAGCATGGTGTTTGGCACCAGCATGGTGTTTGGCACCAGCATGGTGTTTGGCACCAGCATGGTGTTTGGCACCAGCATGGTGTTTGGCACCAGCATGATGTTTGGCACCAGCATGGTGTTTGGCACCAGCATGGTGTTTGGCACCACCATGGTGTTTGGCACTAGCATGGTGTTTGGCACCAGCATGGTGTTTGGCACCAGCATGGTGTTTGGCACCAGCATGATGTTTGGCACCTGCATGGTGTTTGGCACCAGCATGGTGTTTGGCACCAGCATGGTGTTTGGCACCTGCATGGTGTTTTGCACCAGCATGGTGTTTGGCACTTGCATGGTGTTTGGCACCAGCATGGTGTTTGGCACCTGCATGGTGTTTGGCACCTGCATGGTGTTTGGCACCAGCATGGTGTTTGGCACCAGCATGGTGTTTGGCACCTGCATGGTGTTTGGCACCAGCATGGTGTTTGGCACCTGCATGGTGTTTGGCACCAGCATGGTGCTTGGCACCAGCATGGTGTTTGGCACCAGCATGGTGTTTGGCACCTGCATGGTGTTTGGCACCACCATGGTGTTTGGCACCACCATGGTGTTTGGCACCACCATGGTGTTTGGCACCACCATGGTGTTTGGCACCACCATGGTGTTTGGCACCAGCATGGTGTTTGGCACCTGCATGGTGTTTGGCACCTCCATGGTGTTTGGCACGACCATGGTGTTTGGCACCACCATGGTGTTTGGCACCAGCATGGTGTTTGGCACCTGCATGGTGTTTGGCACCAGCATGGTGTTTGGCACCACCTTGATGTTTGGCACCAGCATGGTGTTTGGCACCAGCATGGTGTTTGGCACCAGCATGGTGTTTGGCACCACCTTGATGTTTGGCACCAGCATGGTGTTTGGCACCAGCATGGTGTTTGGCACCACCTTGATGTTTGGCACCTGCATGGTGTTTGGCACCACCTTGATGTTTGGCACCAGCATGGTGTTTGGCACCAGCATGGTGTTTGGCACCTGCATAGTGTTTGGCACCAGCATGGTGTTTGGCACCACCTTGATGTTTGGCACCAGCATGGTGTTTGGCACCAGCATGGTGTTTGGCACCAGCATGGTGTTTGGCACCACCTTGATGTTTGGCACCTGCATGGTGTTTGGCACCAGAATGGTGTTTGGCACCACCTTGATGTTTGGCACCAGCATGGTGTTTGGCACCTGCATGGTGTTTTGCACCAGCATGGTGTTTGGCACTTGCATGGTGTTTGGCACCAGCATGGTGTTTGGCACCTGCATGGTGTTTGGCACCTGCATGGTGTTTGGCACCAGCATGGTGTTTGGCACCAGCATGGTGTTTGGCACCTGCATGGTGTTTGGCACCAGCATGGTGTTTGGCACCTGCATGGTGTTTGGCACCAGCATGGTGCTTGGCACCAGCATGGTGTTTGGCACCAGCATGGTGTTTGGCACCTGCATGGTGTTTGGCACCACCATGGTGTTTGGCACCACCATGGTGTTTGGCACCACCATGGTGTTTGGCACCACCATGGTGTTTGGCACCACCATGGTGTTTGGCACCAGCATGGTGTTTGGCACCTGCATGGTGTTTGGCACGACCATGGTGTTTGGCACCACCATGGTGTTTGGCACCAGCATGGTGTTTGGCACCTGCATGGTGTTTGGCACCAGCATGGTGTTTGGCACCACCTTGATGTTTGGCACCAGCATGGTGTTTGGCACCAGCATGGTGTTTGGCACCAGCATGGTGTTTGGCACCACCTTGATGTTTGGCACCAGCATGGTGTTTGGCACCAGCATGGTGTTTGGCACCACCTTGATGTTTGGCACCTGCATGGTGTTTGGCACCACCTTGATGTTTGGCACCAGCATGGTGTTTGGCACCTGCATAGTGTTTGGCACCAGCATGGTGTTTGGCACCACCTTGATGTTTGGCACCAGCATGGTGTTTGGCACCAGCATGGTGTTTGGCACCAGCATGGTGTTTGGCACCACCTTGATGTTTGGCACCTGCATGGTGTTTGGCACCAGAATGGTGTTTGGCACCACCTTGATGTTTGGCACCAGCATTGTGTTTGGCACCAGCATGGTGTTTGGCACCTGCATGGTGTTTGGCACCAGCATGGTGTTTGGCACCAGCATGGTGTTTGGCACCAGCATGGTGTTTGGCACCACCTTGATGTTTGGCACCAGCATGGTGTTTGGCACCAGCATGGTGTTTGGCACCAGCATGGTGTTTGGCACCACCTTGATGTTTGGCACCAGCATGGTGTTTGGCACCAGCATGGTGTTTGGCACCACCTTGATGTTTGGCACCAGAATGGTGTTTGGCACCACCTTGATGTTTGGCACCAGCATGGTGTTTGGCACCACCTTGATGTTTGGCACCAGCATGGTGTTTGGCACCACCTTGATGTTTGGCACCAGCATGGTGTTTGGCACCAGCATGGTGTTTGGCACCTGCATGGTGTTTGGCACCAGCATGGTGTTTGGCACCAGCATGGTGTTTGGCACCACTATGGTGTTTGGCACCTGCATGGTGTTTGGCACCTGCATGGTGTTTGGCACCTGCATGGTGTTTGGCACCAGCATGGTGTTTGGCACCAGAATGGTGTTTGGCACCTGCATGGTGTTTGGCACCAGCATGGTGTTTGGCACCAGAATGGTGTTTGGCACCTGCATGGTGTTTGGCACCTGCATGGTGTTTGGCACCTGCATGGTGTTTGGCACCAGCATGGTGTTTGGCACCTGCATGGTGTTTGGCACCAGAATGGTGTTTGGCACCTGCATGGTGTTTGGCACCTTCATGGTGTTTGGCACCACCTTGGTGTTTGGCACCACCATGGTGTTTGGCACCACCATTGTGTTTGGCACCAGAATGGTGTTTGGCACCTGCATGGTGTTTGGCACCAGAATGGCGTTTGGCACCTGCATGGTGTTTGGCACCTGCATGGTGTTTGGCACCAGCATGGTGTTTGGCACCAGCATGGTGTTTGGCACCAGCATGGTGTTTGGCACCAGCATGGTGTTTGGCACCTGCATGGTGTTTGGCACCAGCATGGTGTTTGGCACCTGCATGGTGTTTGACACCTGCATGGTGTTTGGCACCTGCATGGTGTTTGGCACCAGCATGGTGTTTGGCACCAGCATGGTGTTTGGCACCAGCATGGTGTTTGGCACCAGCATGGTGTTTGGCACCTGCATGGTGTTTGGCACCAGCATGGTGTTTGGCACCACCATGGTGTTTGGCACCAGCATGGTGTTTGGCACCACCATGGTGTTTGGCACCACCATTGTGTTTGGCAACCTCCGTCACCTAATAGTCTCTCCCTATGTAAAAGAGCTTGAAGGTATTTGATCGGCTGATTGTAAACATTCCAGGTACTTAACATCTCCGTTATCTGACGCCACAGGCATCCGACACCCAAAGGTGTCAGACAACATAGTATCCGATTCCAGATATCACACTACATGGTATCCAACCCTTGGTATGTGACACCCTCGCTCCCCCCACGTATCTCTGGGACCATCTAAAACTAGTCGCCTCAACCCCGACATTTTCCTCGTCGATTTAAACTAGATTTTCGCCTTTTTAGGAGAAATCTTTTGACTGGACATGATCTTGACATTAAGGATTTTGGCTGAACTCCAACAATATATGCAACGTTTATCAACCATTTAACAATATATATGTAAAATGCAAACCACAATAGCGCGTGTAATAACATCATTAACTTGGAACATCGGGAAGACATGGCCCATAGAGGACCAGATCATCATTCCTTATTGTGAGCGCTCAGGTCGGTAGTGACGATCTCGTCTTTAGGGTCCCGAGTTCCAGTCTCCGATGGTCCAAGTGATTGATGAATTACTATACTGACATGTTTGCAGTTTGAGACGAGAAGTCACAACGCAGTAAACATCATGTTAAAGATTTTGTGGATATATATACATTTTTGTCATTGCTTCGCTTGGAATTGCTTGTGTACATCTGCGTACATCTACTAGTCCAGCCATTAGCAATCAATCACGCCACCGTGTTTACATATACTCCTTTTATGGGGTTTAAACTGGATAACATCCTCCTGCTAATCCACAGTACTAATTATTTCAGATATCCCTTACTAAGACCCACAAACACAACGGCACCACTCATAACGGCACCAGACACTACCATAACGGCACTAGACACCACCATAACGGCACTAGACACCACCATAACGGCACTAGACACCACTATAACGGCACCAGACACCACCATAACGGCACTAGACACCACCATAACGGCACTAGACACCACCATAACGGCACTAGACACCACCACAACGGCACTAGACACCACCACAACGGCACTAGACACCACCACAACGGCACTAGACACCACCACAACGGCACTAGACACCACCACAACGGCACTAGACACCACCACAACGGCACTAGACACCACCATAACGGCACTAGACACCACCACAACGGCACTAGACACCACCACAACGGCACCAGACACCACCACAACGGCACTAGACACCACCACAACGGCACTAGACACCACCACAACGGCACTAGACACCACCATAACGGCACTAGACACCACCACAACGGCACCAGACACCACCATAACGGCACTAGACACCACCACAACGGCACTAGACACCACCACAACGGCACTAGACACCACCATAACGGCACCAGACACCACCACAACGGCACCAGACACCACCACAACACCACCAACACACACAACTCCTCCCCCCACTCACCTGTAAAGCCTTCCTGGTGATAACCAACCACCTAAATACCCACTTGCCATACCACTCGTCAATCCACGCCCTAACCACACCTTCCGGGACTAGATGCCACTTGGAAAGGTCATCCGCTCACCAAGTGCCAACTCTGACCTGGGAGAAGGCGAACAAGGTGGCACTCTACCTTCAAGGAGCTCCTCTGAGAGGGGCAGCTCCTCCTCCACTGCAGCCGCGTCGTTTCATTAGGAGCGTGCGCGAGACGGGACACCCAGGCGAGGCAAGGACAGTTTAAGGGCCCTCAAGGCAAGGGAAGAAACTAATTTCTAAAATTAAAACGTCAAGAAAACGTGTCGTAGCGTTTCCTTCACCTTAAGGAAAGATTTTGATGGCCGGAATGAGCATAGGAAGAAAGTTCAACGTTTAATATGAAACAAATGAGGAAGGAGGAAAGAATTAGGGCTGGAGGTAGAGGGAATGATGAAAGAGGAGAGGGAGTAAATGAAGTAAAGGGGTAGGGGGAGAATGTAGAACGGGTGGAAGGGGGGAGGGGGAAAACATGAAACGGGGGGGGGGGGGGTGCTTTCATACCTAATTGTGTCTACGAGGAGCAATAATTACCTCTAGAGCACACTTACCTGGCACAGGAGCGGGGCTGCAAGTCCACTACGGGGGTCACCATAGCCAGTGCTGCTTGTAATTTTTTGTTCAGAGTTGCTGAATCTAAAACCACCACCACCTCTAGAGCCCTACCTATTTTTTTATTAGCACATTTACGTAGATCTGCATTATTGCAGCTACCCCTAGACTATACGAATGGGAGTACTGTCAAGAACTAGCTACTTTTTTTTTTTTTTTTTTTTTTTGCCGCGGCCGGAGGCGGCTAGTTTATTGTGCTCCCCATACTCATCCATTGAGCGGTAGCGCAAAAAGCAATACAGAGGGCACAAAAGGTCTTTATCAGACCTCAACGGAGATTAACATATTAACAATTTCATTTATCCGTCGCACCTTATAATTACAACGTCAGCTGGTTACAGAGAATGTTCTATTTCAAGAGCTGTTTATTTACAGTAAATCATTATACACTAATGGTAGGTCAAAATCTCAATCACACCGGATGGTTAGTCATACACAGCCATGTAATCAGTAGCCTGCACGGGCAAATTTAGGTCCATTAGGAGGATTTTCTAAAGAACACAAAACTGGATACAGTAAAAAGATTGGTATAAATTGTGAATAAAGTCTTGGTAGAACTCACGTTTAACTTCTTCAAGAATATGGTTCACCCGAGGCGAGGCATAACCAACATAAGCCTTACACCGATACATTGCGGTCCTGCAGGCACAACAAACGTGATAATAGACGCTAAAATACAGTGTGTATCATTCTACGTTCACAAGTTATCGACGTTCGAAGAGTCGCAAGTCGGTCATATTATTTGTAAATGTCGGCTCCGAACGGTTGAAACAGCGCGCGGCAAACAAATATTCAGTGTTTCTATAATCATATCTGATGGAAAAAGTAGTTTGCCAGATCTTCCTCAAGAACGTCTCCAATATTCACAGTTCCTGACGTCTGTATGTCTAATATAACTCAGCCATGATTCATGGTATAACAGCAACATAGTATAAAGCGAGGCTGTAAAGGTTAACGCAAAAACAGACAAAGACTCGACTAATATATTCACACTGACTCTCAAACTTGGGATAAAAAACTGGGTGGCCGGGCACGAACACATCCCTCCCTGTTCGTAGTGGTCTGGTCTAAGTGTTCGCAATAGTACATATACGTACTATGTAGACACTGACTGTTCCCATGTATGTGTACTCACCTAGTTGTGTTTGCAGGGGTTGAGCTCTGGCTCTTTGGTCCCGCCTCTCAACCGTCAATCAACAGGTGTACAGGTTCCTCAGCCTATTGGGCTCTATCATATCTACACTTGAAACTGTGTATGGAGTCAGCCTCCACCACATTACTTCCTAATGCATTCCATTTGTCAACCACTCTGACACTAAAAAAAGTTCTTTCTAATATCTCTGTGGCTCATTTGAGCACTCAGTTTCCACCTGTGTCCCCTTGTGCGTGTGCCCCTTGTGTTAAATAGCCTGTCTTTATCTACCCTATCAATTCCCTTCAGAATCTTGAATGTAGTGATCATGTCCCTCCCCTAACTCTTCTGTCTTCCAGCGAAAGTGTGTGTGTGTGATTATATATATATATATATATATATATATATATATATATATATATATATATATATATATATATATATATATATGTCGTACCTAGTAGCCAGAACGCACTTCTCAGCCTACTATGCAAGGCCCGATTTGCCTAATAAGCCAAGTTTTCCTGAATTAATATATTTTCTCTAAATTTTTTCTTATGAAATGATAAAGCTACCCATTTCATTATGTATGAGGTCAATTTTTTTTTATTGGAGTTAAAATTAACGTAGATATATGACCGAACCTAACCAACCCTACCTAACCTAACCTAACCTATCTTTATTGGTTAGGTTAGGTTGGGTAGCCGAAAAAGTTAGGTTAGGTAGGTTAGGTTGTCGAAAAACAATTAATTCATGAAAACTTGGCTTATTAGGCAAATTGGGCCTTGCATAGTAGGTTGAGAAGTGCGTTCTGGCTACTAGGTACGACATATATATATATATATATATATATATATATATATATATATATATATATATATATATATATATATATATATATATATATTATATATGCAATAATGATCACAAAACACTGATCCAAGTATGCAAAATAACCACATGTGAAAAATAGAAAATGCTTAACGCGTTTTCGGCTAATTCGCCTTCATCAGAGCAAAGTAGAATGAAGATAATTTATCTTCATTCTACTTTGCTCTAATGAAGGCGAATTAGCCGAAAACGCGTTAAGCATTTTCTATATTTCACATGTAGTTATTTTGCGCATATATATATATATATATATATATATATATATATATATATATATATATATATATATATATATATATATATATATATATCGTACCTAGTAGCCAGAACGCACTTCTCGGCCTACTATGCAAGGCCCGATTTGCCTAACAGGCCGAGTGATTTTCTTTATTTTCAATAAATTGTTTCCAATTAGTTTATTTTAAATATTATTAATGTATTATAATAGGAACATATATTATTGATTTAGTTATGTTAGGTTAGTTTAAGCTAGGTTAGGTAGGGTTGGTTAGGTTCGGTCATATATCTACGTTAGTTTTAACTCAAATTTAAACAAATTAGCTCATATATAATGAAATGAATAGCTCTATCATTTCATATGAAAACAAATAGAAGAATATTGAAATCCAAGAAAACTTTGCCTATTAGGCAAATTGGGCCAAGCATAGTAGGCCAAGAACTGCGTTCTGGCTACTAGGTACGACATATATATATATATAACTGAAAACTCACATCCCAGAAGTGACTCAAACCCATACTGCCAGAAGCACTCTGCAACTGGTGTACAGGATCCCTTAACCACTAATTATATATATATATATATATATATATATATATATATATATATATATATATATATATATATATATATATATATAGAAAAAGTTTGTGAGGGTACCACCTCTGGTGCCAATGTGGGGGCATGTGTGTGTATATGTATATATATATATATATATATATATATATATATATATATATATATATATATATATATATATATATATATATAATATCTGTGGGTATATTTGTCTTTCTGTATGAGAGTTCTCACCTAATTCTGCTTGCGGGACAGAGCGTTTATTTACCATTTGTGCCTGCAGAACCGAGCAATTAGCTCTTGAACCCCACTTTTCTAACCAATCTATTTTCCTCTGTCTACTACATATATTTCTCTCACTCACACACACACACACACACACACGGGAATTAAACCTCTCTTCGCTGGAAGACAGAAGAGTTATGGGGGACATGATCACCACATTCAAGATTCTCAAGGGAATTGATAGGGTAGATAAAGACAGGCTATTTTACGCAAGGGGCACACGCACTAGGGGACACAGGTGGTAACTGAGTGCCCAAATAAGCCACAGAGATATTAGAAAGAACTGTTTTAGTTTCAGAGTGGTTGACAAATGGAATGCATTAGGCAGTGATGTGGTGGAGGCTGACTCCATATACACTTTCAAGTGTAGATATGATAGAGCCCAATAGGCTCGGGAACCTGTACACCTGTTGATTGACGGTTGAGAGGCGGGACCAAAGAGCCAGAGTTCAACCCCCCGCAATCACAATTAGGTGAGTGTACACACACACCCACCAGAGCACCTACCAAAGCTCTTCTCCCGCAAGCACAACTAGGTGAGTACATACACAAGATTCAGAGGTATGCCACCAGACTAGTCCCAAAACTGAGAGGTCTGAGCTACGATGAAAGGCTAAGGGAGCTAAACCTCACGTCCCTGGAAGACAGAAGAGTAAGGGGAGACATGATATCCACCTACAAAATTCTCAGGGGAATTGACAGGGTGGCCAAAGAAACTATTTAGCACGGGTGGACCACGCACAAGGGGACACAGGGTACCCAAATGAACCACAGAGACATTGACGCTGAAGAAATTCTTTCTAGAGTAGTTAACAAATGGAATGCTTTAAGCAGTGATGTGGTGGAGGCAGACTCCATCCACAGTTTCAAATGTAGATTTGATAGAGCCCAATAAGCTCAGGAACCTGTACACCAGTTGATTGGTAGTTGAGAGGCGGGACCAAAGAACCAAAGCTCAATCCTTGCAAGTCTAAGGGCTCGCCTTTTAGCTACTTTCTCTAACTTACGCAAAAGTCTCTTATGGGGTACTGTGTCAAAAGCTTTCTGACAGTCCAAGAAAATGCAGTCTGCCCATCCTTCTCTTACTTGCTTAATGCTTGTTGCCTGGTCATAGAATTCTATTAAGCCTGTGAGACGAGACTTGCTTTCCCTGAACCCATGCTGGTGACACGTTACAATGTCCCTTCTTTCCAGATGTGTATTCACCTAATTTTATTCAACTAGTTGTGCTTGCGGGGGATGAACTCTGGCTCTTTTGGCCCGCCTCTCAAATGTCAATCAATTCCCCCCCCCCCCCCCCACACAGGCCTGATAGCTGAGTGGACAGCGCTCTGGACTAGTAAGCCTAGGGACCGGGTTCGATCCCCGGCGATTGCGGAAACAAATGGGCAGAGTTTCTTTCACCTTGATGCCCCTGTTACCTAGCAGTAAATAGGTACCTGGGAGTTAGACAGCTCTTCCTCTGTGTGTGTGTGTGTGTGTGTGTGTGTGTGTGTGTGTGTGTGTGTGTGTGTGTGTGTGTGTGTGTGTGTGTGTGTGTGTGTGTCCGTCCGTCCGTCCGTCCGTCCGACCCCCACCCATCTTCACTTCTCCCCTCCCCTCCCCCCCCCCTTGCAGGGGCTCTCAGGGCAACGTCCACACCGGCTAATGTATTCTCTCTGGCTATGAAGACAGAGAACACTTGATCTTCAACCATCAAAAAATGCATCCACTTGAAGAATCCTCTGCCCCGTGAAACCATATTTTTATCTTCTTTGACCCTCCCTCGCCCCTCTCTCACTCCCCCTCTGTATGCATCTCTCCACAGTGTAAAAACCAACGAATCCCGTGTTCCACAATGATTCACTTGCTCAGTGACGGGACCAGGATGGGGGATTTCCTGGGGTTTGGGACACGATGACTGATCCATCAGACTGGCAGGTCAGGTCACTTGCCCAGCAGGTCACAACCTCAACAATCCCGCGGAGATGGCGCATGCATGAAAATTATGTTGACCTTAAATCTTCTAAAAAAAAAAATGGCTGACTCTTGCCGGGCAGTTGAGCAGGCTGCAGTGATACCAACGTCTCTGGCTCTCTTGTCTGTGATACGACCAGCACATCGGTGTTCCACCTTCGACGCCACCAACAAGCTGCCACACACTCAGACTGACGGCGCTGACGGCGAGCAACAGTAAGAGGAGTGAGAGTGTTAGGATGGAGAAATGTAGACCGTTGGAAGATAACGCAGGAGGACAACAGGTGGAGGGGGAGGATGAAGTAGGAGCGGTGGCAGCGCTGCTCCTTCCAAGGCGATGTGTATGCTAATGCCGCGGCCCCGGGCAGGGAACATGCGCATTCTCACCTCGCTACACCGTCATTAATTACTCCCCTTCACGCACAAATGTACACACGCCCCCCACCAACCTACACGACACACGCTCACCCACCCAAGCCCACTCTAGAGTGTACTTACCTAATTGTACTCTCTTACTTGTGCTTGAAAAGAAACACTGAAGATGGTTATATGTGGTCCAGCTGGTCGCTGGCACCAACAGCATATCCGATCAAGTTATCACCAGAAAAGCCTTCGTGTTCCCCTGTTCGGGTTGGGAGAGTTGAACTGGCACCAAGTATAAGTAATCCCTCCACCTCGCCGCCTGCCTGCTGGGTTACCCTTGACATTACCGAAGGTTGAGTGGGACTCGGCGTGGATTATGCTACTGTCAACTTATTATGTTCTCTCCTTGACCATCATAGTCACCACCATCAGGTGTCATCACTATCAGGTGTCACCACCATCAGGTGTCACCATCATCAGGTGTCACCACCATCAGGTGTCACCACCATCAGGTGTCACCATCATCAGGTGTCACCATCATCAGGTGTCACCACCATCAGGTGTCACCACCATCAGGTGTCACCACCATCAGGTGTCACCACCATCAGGTGTCACCACCATCAGGTGTCACCATCATCAGGTGTCACCACCATCAGGTGTCACCACCATCAGGTGTCACCACTATCAGGTGTCACCACCATCAGGTGTCACCATCATCAGGTGTCACCATCATCAGGTGTCACCACCATCAGGTGTCACCACTATCAGGTGTCACCATCATCAGGTGTCACCACCATCAGGTGTCACCATCATCAGGTGTCACCACCATCAGGTGTCACCATCATCAGGTGTCACCATCACATGTGAAATTAACAAAAACCAACACCAATTTATGATATTAAGACAAACAGTGAAACCATTTTACTATTTTAAATTTTCATCTTCATTTTAGACTGAAGACTGACAATGTTCAGCCTCTTACTCTTATGAGTTGACAAACATCAAGCGTGCTTATACCACTGGTCTTAGTGAGGAGAGACTGGTCATAGTGAGGAGAGACTGGTCATAGTGAGGAGAGACTGGTCATAGTGAGGAGAGACTGGTCATAGTGAGGAGAGACTGGTCATAGTGAGGAGAGACTGGTCATAGTGAGGAGAGACTGGTCTTAGTGAGGAGAGACTGGTCTTAGTGAAGAGAGACTGGTCTTAGTGAGGAGAGACTGGTCATAGTGAGGAGAGACTGGTCATAGTGAGGAGAGACTGGTCATAGTGAGGAGAGACTGGTCATAGTGAGGAGAGACTGGTCATAGTGAGGAGAGACTGGTCTTAGTGAGGAGAGACTGGTCTTAGTGAGGAGAGACTGGTCTTAGTGAGGAGAGACTGGTCATAGTGAGGAGAGACTGGTCATAGTGAGGAGAGACTGGTCATAGTGAGGAGAGACTGGTCATAGTGAGGAGAGACTGGTCATAGTGAGGAGAGACTGGTCATAGTGAGGAGAGACTGGTCATAGTGAGGAGAGACTGGTCATAGTGAGGAGAGACTGGTCATAGTGAGGAGAGACTGGTCATAGTGAGGAGAGACTGGTCATAGTGAGGAGAGACTGGTCTTAGTGAGGAGAGACTGGTCGAATGAGGGATGCAGGATTCGACAAGAAAACGTGGATAAATTGCAGGTATGGTTAGACACCTTGACAGAGTTGAAGTTCAGCAACAAGTATAAGGTGGTGATGGAAACACAAGTGGCAGGAAGAGCAGTAAGGTGAAAAGAAGGAATGGAGGGTGAATTATCAGGGGAAAGCGCCAAGCCATTATGACTATATAACACAGAAATCACAATAGCGTGATGCATCAAATGAACAAATCAACAAGGGCTGTGACGAGGATTCGAACCTGCGTCCGAGAGGATCCCAGATTCTCCCTTAATCGACTGAGCTACGACATGGTAAAAAGAATTGCAACCGGAAGTTCTACTGACCTTACTCGGATCCTGCAGCCTCTCCGAGACACAAACCAGGATTTTACACAATTCCCCCATGCACCCGAGCTCTATCAATAAGCTGTTCTACCTCTTCGCCCTTACTTCATTACACACAGTAATCACAATAGAAAAAAAATAGCGCTGGGAGTCATTACATTAGTCGACTAACCGTTGGAAAGTCGAGGCCCAGGACCTGCAGACTCTTAGTTAAGTGCTTATGTTACGTAAGAACACACACCCACACCTCTACGAATGAGAGCAGCCACAGACTAAATGAAGTAAACTTCCTTTTATCTCAATTCCCACATTACTGTTTTCCGTTGTTTCTCCTCTCTCTCTCTCTCTCTCTCTCTCTCTCTCTCTCTCTCTCTCTCTCTCTCTCTCTCTCTCTCTCTCTCTCTCTCTCTCTCACAGTGAGTACGGGAGAGAGAGACAGGGAACACGCACATTACATAATTATGATAATTATTCAACGGAGCGACAGAGTACACACCCATATTAATGGTTCAAGACCCAGCCTCAGATGGGTTCCTCCACCATACAAGCCTCAAGACCCAGCCTCAGATGGGTTCCTCCACCATACAAGCCTCAAGACCCAGCCTCAGATGGGTTCCTCCACCATACAAGCCTCAAGACCCAGCCTCAGATGGGTTCCTCCACCATACAAGCCTCAAGACCCAGCCTCAGATGGGTTCCTCCACCATACAAGCCTCAAGACCCAGCCTCAGATGGGTTCCTCCACCATACAAGCCTCAAGACCCAGCCTCAGATGGGTTCCTCCACCATACAAGCCTCAGGACCCAGCCTCAGATGGGTTCCTCCACCATACAAGCTTCAAGAGCCAACCTCAGATGGGTTCCTCCACCATACAAGCTTCAAGACCCAGCCTCAGATGGGTTCCTCCACCATACAAGCTTCAAGACCCAGCCTCAGATGGGTTCCTCCACCATACAAGCTTCAAGACCCAGCCTCAGATGGGTTCCTCCACCATACAAGCTTCAAGACCCAGCCTCAGATGGGTTCCTCCACCATACAAGCCTCAAGACCCAGCCTCAGATGGGTTCCTCCACCATACAAGCTTCAAGACCCAGCCTCAGATGGGTTCCTCCACCATACAAGCCTCAAGACCCAGCCTCAGATGGGTTCCTCCACCATACAAGCCTCAAGACCCAGCCTCAGATGGGTTCCTCCACCATACAAGCCTCAAGACCCAGCCTCAGATGGGTTCCTCCACCATACAAGCTTCAAGACCCTGCTTCAGATGAGTTCCTTCAACTCGACCTCAACCACATTTGTGATGAGCTAGTTACATTTAATTTTAATTTGTCAATCATGCAGCCCCACACCCATTCAGTGGGCGCCGGTGGTAAGGTTAAAGTCATCAGCGCTTCCTTCAGTAAGCAAAGTGGAGATTTCTTGCAATACATAATTTTCATTCAATTACACATTTCTTTAACATTTGCGATACAAATATTGAATTTATAGTTAATTCTTTCACATTCCTCCATCACATAGCAACGCAGGATGTGCGAATAACTGTCAACAGTTTACATCCAAGGTTCTGCTCCAGGTGTAAATCCAAGGTATACATCGCCAATGTAAAGTCTCATAGATACTAAAAACTGATTAATAGCGTAGTAGTAGTAAGATGTAGGAGTCAGCTGGATGAGCAATAATTAATTATAAAGTTATATTATGAAGGATATTTGTGTGTCCAAAGTTGGAGGCCAGGTGCTTTGGGCTAGCCTCGCCCAAATTTGCAGGGAGGAATGGTCTGGGGTACGGGACGAACATAGGCTGGTTGGGGTAACCCTAATTTAAACGTTTTAAAAAATATTAGCAATTATAAATCCCCAGGCGATTTTTATGGAGTCAGGTGTGAAATATATTTTGTAATTCCCGTAAAGTTTTTAGTGATCGTAATAATAGATTTTCCGAGATACATACGAGGGGGGGGGGGTGTCATGGGACGAGGGGGTCAAGGGGGGAGATGGTGTGATGAGTGCGAGAGACTGGAGGGAAAGGGTGGAAAGACCCGGGTGCAGCCGGGTACCCCTTCTATATAAATAAATGGAAATGTTTGGAAAATGGAGGGGAGATGGTGAGGGGGAGGGGGGAGGGCGGAGAGATGAGAGGGGTGGAGGGAAGAGGGGTGGAATGGGAAATCGGGGCAAGAGATTGACTATCCCAGGCACCGCCTGGTAACCCTCCTAGTGGTGTGGGTGGGTGGGCAACCCGTTCTCGCAAATTCGTAAAGTCAATATTGACTTATTAACTACGTGCATAGGTGATATACTAAACATAATAGATACCCTTAAAAAGATTCATAGAAAACACCGACCTTACCTAACCTTGTTAGTATCTTAAGATAAGCATCTTATTGCTTCGTAATTACAATTATTACTTAACCTATACCTATTATAGGTTAGGTAATAATTGTAATTACGAAGCAATAAGATGCTTATCTTAACATACTAAGTAGGTTAGGTAAGGTCGGTGATTTCTATGAATCTTTTTAAGGGTATCTATTATGTTAAGTATGTCACCTATGCATATTTTTAATAAGTCAATATTGACTTATTAAATTTGCGAGAACGGGTTGGGGTGGGTGGGTGGGTGTGTGTGTGTGGGGGTGGGGGTGCGTGTGTGTGTGTGTGTGTGTGTGTGTGCGTGTGTGTGTGTGTGCGTGTGCGTGTGTGTGTGTGTGTGTGTGCGTGTGTGTGTGTGTGCGTGTGCGTGTGTGTGTGTGTGTGTGTGTGTGTGTGTGTGTGTGTGTGTGTGTGTGTGTGTGTGTGTGTGTGTGTGTGTGTGTGCGCGCGTGTGTGCGTGTGTGCGCGCGCGCGTGTGTGTGCGTGTGTACGCGCGCGCGCACTCACTCACTCACTCACTCACTCACTCACTCACTCACTCACTCACTCACGTATGTACGTATGTCCACCTCACCTATGCAGGCAGTGTATATACTGCCATATTGGATTACTTTTCGGACGGGTTCACCATAGCCCGTGCTACATGGACATTTTGTTCTGAGTAGCTAAATCTAAAAGAACAACCTCTAAAACAACGATTACTTTTTCCATGCCAGGTTCTGCTGTACCTTCTCTGATAATTTAAGCTTCGCTTGATTATTTTGAATGTCTGTCTCTCTCCAAGGAAGGAGGCCAGACGCTTGCGGCTAGGCTCACCCAACTTTCACACATGAAGCTTGTTGGGTAGGGAAGTGGTCACTCTGGCTCGGTACAGTGCCCTACACTAAGAAATGTCGGTAACTATCCCATCCCCAACCCATGTGCAGTTTTCATTTAATCAAATCTGAAATACTGGTTGTGTTGCCCATAGACGTATTTAACAGCTTAAGTGCTCCCAATCCTGAGCACTCCAGGTGCAAACTCTGTGAGCAGGAACTGCGGCATGATCTCCCACACTACATCACCGAATACTCAGTTATTAGATCATTCAGACACATTGGCATGAGGTACCTGGAGCTTTGCAATTACTTTATTCACTCTCGTGTTCTTGAAGATATCCTCATAGTGCACCCAAAATTTGCCAGTGCAGACTACTGATCACATGCTTCTGTATGACTAACCATCCTGCGAGATGGGGACTTGTATTACCACTGCTACCTTATTCACTCTTGTGTTGATGATATCCTCATAATGCTCCCAGAGTCTGTCAGTGCAGACTATTGATCACATGCCTCTGTATGACTAGCCATCCTGTGTGATGGGGGACTTTTTAGCACCACGTAGCAAGTTTTGTGACACTGTACTCCCCTTCATATAGTCTAGAGTAGCTGCACAAATTCGTTACATAATTTTCTGAAAGAGGGAGGGAGAGGTCAGATGTTTGAAGAGTGGGAAAGAGAGAGGAAATAAGAGAGGTGGGGAGGGGGGAGAGAATAAGAGAGATGAGGGGTGGAGAGTAGGGAAAGAAAGATGAAGGAAGGAGATTGGTGGAGAGGGCAGGAGAAGAGAGGATCTTGGGAAGAAATTTTGAGAAATATGGAATAAGAGGGAAGAGATTGGGGGAAGGAGAAAGTGGGGGGAGATACCCGGGCGCAGACGTTTGGTCAGGTCTGATTGGGTTTGATTTACGCACGCTTGGTTTGTTTCGATTATATTACATTTGGTCTTGTTTGGTTGTTAGGTGTGGTAATGTTTGGACTGGTTAGTTAGTTCTCATTAGAATCGAGTCTGATTTGGGTAAGTCTAACTACTTCAGGGTACGCAAGGTTAGGTTTTGTTAAATAACTTCGAACTTCAAAAACAATGCTTCTTACAATTTAGCAATATATTGCTTACCAGAAATATGTATTTACCGCTATTGGATAGCTATGAACAGACCTCTGCAGATAGATTGACACTAGCCATGTTCAGCGTATAAACAGAACCACCTTTAGTTAAATGCTATGAAGCAGACATATTTCCTAGAAAATTTGTTTAATGTCTTATAAAGTACAAGTACAGAGTTCATTATGAGTGCGACCAGTTTCACCAAAGTCTTGGAGAGAACAAAATGAACGGAAAAATGAACAAACAGCAGCAACACCACTATAGACAGCAGGACCAGCAGCACTAGGCTGCAGCACCACAACTAAGAAGCAGCTGCAGCAGCACTAGGCAGCAGCACTAGGCAGCAGCACCAGCAGGAGCAGAAGCACTAGGCAGCAGCAGCAGCACTTAGCAGCAGCACCAGCAGCAGCACAAGGCAGCAGCACTAGGCAGCAGCAGAAGCAGCACTAGGCAGCAGCAGAAGCAGCACTAGGCAGCAGCAGCAGCAGCACTAGGCAGCAGCAGAAGCAGCACTAGGCAGCAGCAGAAGCAGCACTAGGCAGCAGCAGAAGCAGCAGTGTGTGAACCACGTTACCACGAAGTGTGTTAGCTTCTCCACACACTACATTTACATGACGATGGCGCAGAGTATTAGTGAAACTGTCAAGTGTAGAGAGCTGCAGGGAAGACCAGGCTCAGTGTTCCTAGTGATGGAAGCAACTTAAGCATAAAGAAAATATATTTTGGCTCAAGAGTAGGCGCACAGTTGATCAATTTCATGGAGAGAGAATGACTTGTAAAGAAAGGAATTTTCACAATCAAGAAACTGATAGTGACGTGTGTAGGGGGGGGGGGGAGCTGAGGAAGTGGAGACGATGGTGCCATCAGTGGGGAGGGGGGGGGGATGGTGCCATCAGTGGGGAGGGGGGGGGATGGTGCCATCAGTGGGGAGGGGGGGGGATGGTGCCACCAGTGGGGAGGGGGGGGATGGTGCCACCAGTGGGGGGGGGGGGGATGGTGCCACCAGTGGGGAGGGGGGGGGGATGGTGCCACCAGTGGGGAGGGGGGGGATGGTGCCACCAGTGGGGAGGGGGGGGGGGATGGTGCCACCAGTGGGGGAGGGGGGGATGGTGCCACCAGTGGGGAGGGGGGGGGGGATGGTGCCACCAGTGGGGAGGGGGGGGATGGTGCCACCAGTGGGGAGGGGGGGGGATGGTGCCACCAGTGGGGAGGGGGGGGGGTGGTGCCACCAGTGGGGAGGGGGGGGACGGTGCCACCAGTGGGGAGGGGGGGGATGGTGCCACCAGTGGGGAGGGGGGGGATGGTGCCACCAGTGGGGAGGGGGGGGGATGGTGCCACCAGTGGGGAGGGGGGGGGATGGTGCCACCAGTGGGGAGGGGGGGGATGGTGCCACCAGTGGGGAGGGGGGGGATGGTGCCACCAGTGGGGAGGGGGGGGGGGTGGTGCCACCAGTGGGGAGGAGGGGAGTGGTGCCACCAGTGGGGAGGGGGGGACGGTGCCACCAGTGGGGAGGGGGGGGGGTGGTGCCACCAGTGGGGGGGGGCAGCATGGCACCAAAGAGCACGAGGGGAGGCGAGGCCACTACCAATGGGGGGGTGGGAGGAGGGGGGGGCGCCGGCCTGCAGACCATAATTGCTTTAATAATGTCAGACTCCACAAGTATTAAGCTCCAATATACAAGATAAAACAATACAGAGAATTAATTCTCAATTTGTAAATATTTCCGAAAGATATTAATAGTTATTGCTCTCTTCATCGATACAATTAATTGGTGATTTGTGCAATTATTTTCTTAATATCAGACTCTGCGAAGAGATGATGATGCAGGTACAATGTCATGGCCACTAACTGGTGCCAACCATCACCATCATTGATATTCTTACTGAATTCAACAATCATCATCATCATGGATATGATGGATATTCTGATCTTTATCATCCAGCATCTCCATCACTATTCCCAAGTACCATTACAACTGAATATTATTTGCAACCACATTACCATCACAGCAAGAACTACCAATACCACACAGTACCACTCGCTACACAGTTACCCGACTCCCAGGTAGCTAGTCACTGCTAGGTGTTCAGAGGCATCAGGTGAAATAAAACGTTGCCCAAACGCTTCTACCCTACCGCAGGAATCTAACCAGAGACCCGGCTGCGCTTATCACTGCGCCCATCCCCCACTCATCCTCTACCCTACCCCTCCATCCTCTACCCTACCCCCCCCCATCCTCTACCCTACCCCCCCATCCGCTACCCTACCCCTCCATCTTCTACCCTACCCCCCCATCCTCTACCCTACCCCCTCCCATCCTCTACCCTACCCCCCCATCCTCTACCCTACCCCCATCCTCTACCCTACCCCCCCCATCCTCTCCCCTACCCCCCCATCCTCTACCCTACCCCCCCCCATCCTCTACCCTACCCCCCCATCCTCTACCCTACCCCCCATCCTCTACCCTACCCCCTCCCATCCTCTATCCTACCCCCCCCATCCTCTACCCTACCCCCCCATCCTCTACCCTACCCCCCCATCCTCTACCCTACCCCCCCATCCTCTACCCTACCCCCCCATCCTCTACCCTACCCCCAATCCTCTACCCTACCCCCCCATCCTCTACCCTACCCCCCCTATCCTCTACCCTACCCCCCCATCCTCTACCCTACCCCCCCCATCCTCTACCCTACCCCCCCATCCTCTACCCTACCCCCCCATCCTCTACCCTACCCCCCATCCTCTACCCTACCCCCCATCCTCTACCCTACCCCCCATCCTCTACCCTACCCCCCCCATCCTCTACCCTACCCCCCCCATCCTCTACCCTACCCCCCCATCCTCTACCCTACCCCCCCATCCTCTACCCTACCCCCCCCATCCTCTACCCTACCCCCCCATCCTCTACCCTACCCCCCCCATCCTCTACCCTACCCCCCCATCCTCTACCCTACCCCCCATCCTCTACCCTACCCCCCCATCCTCTACCCCACCCCCCATCCTCTACCCTACCCCCCCATCCTCTATCCTACCCCCCATCCTCTATCCTACCCCCATCCTCTACCCAACCCCACCCCCCATCCTCTACCCTACCCCACCCCCCCATCCTCTACCCTACCCCCCCATCCTCTACCCTACCCCCCCATCCTCTACCCTACCCCCCCATCCTCTACCCTACCCCCCATCCTCTACCCTACCCCCTCCATCCTCTACCCTACCCCCCCCCCCCCATCCTCTACCAAACACCATCCATTTCCCCACATAACCTTCAAACTCCCCCCCCTCCCCCCCACAACCATCCGCCCCTCCAGCCATCTTCCTCCCCCTCCTAAGCTCCCCACTGAGAAGGTGGTTACCATTGCCCCCCGTAGGTGCAAAGGGGCAGTATTTCACGCCCCATGTACCAAGGGCAAGACATTACAGATTCATAGATAAACGTGGGCTGACCCTTGTTAGTGTACCGGGGGGGGGGGGAATGGAGGGGGAGTTAAACCCGTCTGTGGTGAGGCGATGGTGGGGAGGAGGAGGAGGGGGGGGGGATGTTGGTGTACTTACCTATCCGTGACTGAGGAGTGAGGTCTAGCTCTCTATGTCGATCTATTCTGACGTTCGATTTTTATTTGTCGAGTCTGTTATTAAAGTTGTGGATAGAGGTGGCTTCCACAACTTCTTCTGTCAATGCACGCCACTTGCTGTAAGGACCTGTGCAGGGTTCGCGTGTTTCCTTATATTTCTTCTAGCCATTTACGTTTCCTGCCTCACCTCATGTCCACTCGCCCTACTTTTAAGACGCTGTCCTTGTCCACGTTTTCAATTCTCTTCAGTATCGTGAATGTTGCAATCATGTTCACTCTTGTTTACCCTCTCCTCCAGGGGTTGTGAGGTCAAATTCCCTTAACCTACCTTCATAGCTTGGTCCTCTTATCACTGGAACTGGTCTTGTTGCAAACCTTTGTACTTTTTCAATTTTGGTTTTATGGCTCACGAGGTGTGGCTGCCAGGCCGGTGCTACATATTCCAACAACGGTCTAACAAAGGCTGTATAGATTGCCTTGAAAGAGTCGCGTTTTAAAATCAAAACGACGTTTAGATTTTTAAACGTCATTCTAATGTATGCCAGCGTCCTATATGCTACCTATGTTACCCCTGTTTTTTGTCTCTCAGGAGAACGTGATGGAAATAAATATATATATATATATATATATATATATATATATATATATATATATATATATATATATATATATATATATATATAATATCGTACCTAGTAGCCAGAACGCACTTCTCAGCCTACTATGCAAGGCCCGATTTGCCTAATAAGCCAAGTTTTCATGAATTAATTGCTTTTCGACTACCTAACCTAACTTTTTCGGTTACCTAACCTAACCTATAAAGATAGGTTAGGTTAGGTTAGGTAGGGTTGGTTAGGTTCGGTCATATATCTACGTTAATTTTAACTCCAATAAAAAAAGTTGACCTCATACATAATGAAATGGGTAGCTTTATCATTTCATAAGAAAAAAAATAGAGAAAATATATTAACTTCAGGAAAACTTGGCTTATTAGGCAAATCGGGCCTTGCATAGTAGGCCGAGAAGTGCGTTCTGGCTACTAGGTACGACATATATATATAATATATATATATATATATATATATATATATATATATATATATATATATATATATATATATATATATATAATCTCATTTTCTCTCTCCGACTCCCATAGTTGGTTTCCCCTAATGGTGCAGGTACCTTCTGTACTCCTTTCTCCCTTTCTAGCAACTATTTGTTTGTTTACTCCTGGAGCTTGTCAAGATCATCCTCTAACATTCTGCAGCCTTCCTCGGTTTTTACACGTCTCATTAGCTTTGCCGTTGTACTGTTAACATTGACATATACGAGATCATTCCATCGGGTAGACCATCCATATAAATTAGGAACAGTAGGGGTACCAGGACCTACCCTAGTCGAACTCCACTTCTTGCCTTCCTCAAACTCGAAGTCTGATCCCCGTGACTCCTTTTCTGTTCTTCAGGTCGTCCCTTATACAGTTCCGTTCCTTCCATGTTATTCCACCTGCTTCTCCATCTTGAACAACAGCCTATCACGAAGAACATTATACAATGCTTGTGGACAATCTAGAGTATGGTGGTGGGGAGGAACGTCGTGAGAAAGGTCTTGGTATCGACAGTAGAGATGGTGCTGGTGGCATGTTTGGGGGAGTGAGGCTGATGGATTAGTCGACACCATTTGTTTGTAATAAACATGATAAGGTTCACCGCACTACACTACTGTGATCTATACGAGGACCTACTAACCTTGAGTCAGAAGCTAACTAGGTTAACCTCCGAGATCAAGCCCAAATGTTGTGAAAAGCAGGGCACAGTTCTAGCACCACTGCTATTTCTCATTCTTATCTCTGATATAGACAAAAATATTTGTCACAGCTTCGTGTCATCCTTTGCAGATACAAAACTCAGCATAAAAATTGTCACTGTAGAAGACACTGAAAAACTACAGGCAGATTTAAATAAAGTATTTGATTGGGCAACTGAAAATAACATGATGTTTAACGGTGATAAGTTTCAGGTACTGAGGTATGGTGGAAACTAGGAACTAAAACGAAACTCAGGGTACAGGACACAATGAGACCTACTCATAGAAGGAAAGCAACATGTTAAAGATCTGGGAATTATGATGTCTGATGACCTGACATTTAGTGTATATAATCGAGCAAATATAGCGGCGGACAGGAAAATTATAGGATGGATTATGAGAACGTTCAAATCAAGGGACCTCACTGCAATGCTAACACTATTTAAATCACTGGTGCTGTCGTGTCTTGAGTATTGCTCGGTACTCACTTCCCCTTTCAGAGCAGGAGATATCTCTGAATTAAGATGGAATACAGAGAACATATACGGCACGCATAGAAACGATAAAACATCTGAATTATTGGGACCGTCTCAAAGCTCTCAAAATGCACTCTCTGGAAAGGAGACGAGAAAGGTACCAAATAATATATATACATGGAAGATATTGGAGGGCCAGGTCCCAAATTTCCACATAGAATAACATACTGGAGCGAAAGGTATGGAAAGAAATGCAGAATAGAACCATTGAGGTGTAGAGGCCCATAGGAACACTCAGAAAGCAAAGTCCTAACATCAGAGGTCCACAGCTTTTCAACACCCTCCCAGCAAGCCTTAGAAATATTGCCGGAACGAAGGTGGATGTATTCAAGAGGCACTTTGACAGGTTCTTGCAAGTGCCGGACCAACCAGGTTTTAATGGATATGTGGGTCTGCGGGCCGCTCCAAGCAACACCCTGTTGGACCAAGTTATCCCAAGTCGAGCCTGGCCTCAGGTCAGTAGTTTGCTACGAGACTGGTCCTTGAACTAAGAGGACCGAACTACAAGGAACAGCTTAGAGAACTAGACCTCACCACGCTGGAAGAGAGCAAAAAGGCGACACACTATTCCTATGAGATATTGACAAAGTGAACACAACCGACGTGTTTAGCATAAACGAGGGTAGGACAAGGGACAGAGACATGGTGCAAACAAGAGCCTCGCCTGAGCCACGGGGGTGTCGGGAAGCACTGCTTCAGTGTAAGAGTAGTGAGCAGTGTGCTTAACGGTACACGAGACCAACGTCATTCATAACTTAAATATTAAAGAAAATTGGGTTAAGAGCCATTGTTAAAGGTGTCCGGTGCCAGGAGCCAGATTCACGAGGCATTTACGAAAGAACTTATGGAACCTGTACATCTTTTCTCAATCTTTGGCGGCTTTGTTTACAATTATTAAACAGGTAATGAGCTCCGAAGCACCAGGAGGCTGTTTATGACAATAACAACAGTTGATTGGGAAGGTTTTCATGCTTGTAATCTGTTTAATAAATGTAACTAAAGCCGTAACTAAAGATTGAGGAAAGATGTACACGTTCGTAAGTACTTGCGTAACTGCTTCGTGAATCTGGGGCCAGGCAACCGGAACCCAAAGACTAAAACTCGCTCTGTAAAGAAATATCTATGAGTATATACATTGCAATGAATAACTTAACCGGTTCCAGCACCTGGTTTAGATTTCTGCAAAACAACCACGTAAACGGAGCATTTTCTCTACGTTTTCCATGATTCATCTGGCTGGCTTTTATTTCTGATTTTTTGTTATCTTGTACTTTTTGTAAATACACGTTAATCTCACAATATTACTGATATTACTGCATCAATAAAGATGTCGATTATCTTATCACTTAGAAAGAAAGTCACGAATTTTAAAATAATTGATGAACAGTTGACAAACTTGCAGATTCCAATCTGGTAACAAGGAATATTCTGTAGTAGTTCCCAACCATAATAATAAGTCAATAGTCCAGTACACCACCACTGTAACAGCCACCACTACCACCTTAACTACTACCACCTCCAATTCCACTTTTCCAAGAGAAACAACATTGTAATAGAAGGCAGCGTTCCCACCTGCAAGAAAAAACATGGCCTGCTCATTGGAAACAAAGTCTGGCCATCGTAATGTAAATTGACCACTCAGCGGGCGGCCTGTCGGTCTCCGGGAACCAATCATCGACCAGATAGTTCGTGCTCGTCCAAATGACACTCTCCAACCACTAAATTGGTCATTTGGGCGGTGTTTGTTATTGGAAGTCTTTATGATCGACATTCTCAAACTAATGGGATTCATTCTGGTGGGTAATGGTGAGGACCTGGGAAGCGGCAGCGAGGGGGACCATTACTTAGTAGAGGCGGCGGCTGGTCACTACTTCCCCTTACATCACACACTTGTGTATTCTCAGCCTCCGTCTTGGTGTGTGTGTGTGTGTGTGTGTGTGTGTGTGTGTGTGTGTGTGTGTGTGTGTGTGTGTGTGTGTGGTGTGTGTGTGTGTGTGGTGACGCGCCGTGTTGTATGCCGCTACGGTGTTGTATGCTGTATGCTGTCCTGTGTAGAGTGAATATATTATATGGAACCGAGTTTGAGTTTAGTCTAATTGTTTAGTGCGTGCGAGAGAGCACTACCGATAAACATTTACGTGTGCTTGCACATAAATAATTTTGTACTTAACCAAAAAATCTTCCACAAGGAGTAATAGCAAAGCACGCACTTAGGTGTCAAAGTTGTCTATGTATATATGTATACGTCAATACACGTATATTCACACGTGCTTAAATAATTGTTAAACTTTTCCCACTCTCGTCCATGTAACTCTTAAAGGAGAGTATGTCATGCTTAACTACCCCCCCCCACACACACACACTGTGTGTGTGTGTGTGTGTGTGTACACACATACGGGGCCAGTGGCCGAGCGAACAACACACTGGACTCGCAATCCTGTGGTCCCGGGTTAGATCCCGGGCGCCGGCGAGAAACAGTTGGCAATGTTTCTTTCACCCTATGCCCCTGTTACCTAGCATTAAATAGGTACCTGGGAGTTAGTCAGCTGTCACGGGTTGCATCCTGGAGTGTGTGATGTGGGGGGGGGGGGGAAATAGTAGTAATAATAGTTAGAAACAGTTGATTGACAGTTGAGAGGCGGGCCGAAAGAGCAGAGCTCAACCCCCGCAAGTACAACTAGGTGAATACACACACACAGCAAGGCGGACACCTCCACCTATCACGTCTCCCGCTATATGTCACATGTCTACAACGTTCCTTAGTCGGTACACCTGTTATCCACTTTTACTGAGTATGAGAATGAAGGAGGGAGAGGGGGATACATGGGTAGGAGAGAGGGGGGGGAGATGAAGATATAGAAAGAAGATGAAGATAAAAAGGAGGAAGGTGGAGGAAGGAAGAGGGAGGGGGAACAGAAGAACATGTAGAAACGTCGAACGGAGAGATCGACAGATGGAAGGGGGGGGGGGGGTAGAGATATTGGTAAGAATGGAAAAGGTAGAGAATGGGCAAGTACGAGAAAAAAGGGTAGAGGAGAGGGAAGTAGAGAGGGGTTAATAGGGGGGAAGGAGACGCAGAGAGGAGAGACGGAGGCTGGAAGAGGGGAAGAACGGAAAGGAAGGTTTATAAACATAAAATGTATGTATATATGTATATATATGTACATGTATGTACATGTATGTATGAGTATTTGTACATGTATATATAATATTAATAATTGTGTAGCTAGCGTCAAAAGATTGTTATTTACTTAGCTAAACGAAGTAGAGGGTTCAGTTCCTGAACCGATTATGTGCCTCTGTAACCCTTTACACCACCGCCCACGGGATAGGTATGGGGTGCATAATAAAGAAAGAATTGATTATCAACATATAAACAAAGGTCACCCAACATGGCGCATTTCCTAAAAGTATCTTGAAACCAGAGTCTTCACAAAGACGCCTCTTCACACACCCTACTGCACCTCGCCATAATATCCCTTTAACTCTAAGACATATACCCTGTACCTAACAAACATGTCCCCTTCACATAAACAAACATACCCCCTTCGAAACTCCGCGCCCCACACCAGCCACCACAGCGTCCTAGATCAAACAAAGTTTAATACAAAGGCTTCAATTATCAGAGTAGCGTCCATCACTAGGCACTATTCCTCCCAATTTACATCAGAAGGCTTTTAAGGTATAGTCGGTGTGCGGCTCATGAATGCTTAAGGTGTTGGATCTCCCGACGTGTGCAGCCAGCTGCTCGCCCTTGATAAGACAGGCAGAGGCGCTGCTCCTCGTATGTCTCCTCTTAATGTTACATACTAATGCAACGCCTGCACAACGTACGCATTCTTGGTGAATAATATATTATATAAACACTGTGTGTGTGTGTGTGTGTGTGTGTGTGTGTGTGTGTGTGTGTGTGTGTGTGTGTGTGTGTGTGTGTGTGTATACACGTGTCCATTCGTCTGAAGTAGAGGGTCAGATGCTTGTGGCTAACGTCACCAAACTTTTCAAGATGACACATGTGTGGTAGGCGACTGTCAAGGGCTGGTCGGAGGTTGGCCCCCATCACCCCCTTTGAATAGGATAGGCTCCAGTGAATTCTGAAATGGTTGTTTTGTTTTCTAAAGTGTGTTTCAACAGTTTTTCAGCTTTTCCCATGACGCAGGATGGTTAATCATACAGGGGTCATGTCATCAGAACTGCAAAGTTTGTCACTGTAGACTACTAATCACATGCCCCTATATGACGAACCATCCTACGTAATGGGTATTTTTTAACATCACAAAGCTACTTCTTGACACACGTACGTGTGTGTGTGTGTGTGTGTGTGTGTGTGTGTGTGTGTGTGTGTGTGTGTGTGTGTGTGTGTGTGTGTATAATATGATGTGAAAATGAAGCAACTCACATACGGACCAGTAGGTCCATTACATCTTACCAGTCTCCTATGTTTTCATGATGGTTGGAGCAGTATGTTGTACCGTCGTGTTCTCTGACTTGGCGTGTTAAGTCTGAGTGTTAGTTGGCTTGGTTTGTTTGATGTACAATGCCTCGCCTGTGTCCAGTGTGCCTGTCGATTATCTTGTTGTCAGGATATCTCTGGTGATGGTTTGGGTATGTGTAGAGACTATATGTTCCTTGATAGGGCCATGCTGTTTGTACATTGTCAGGCGCCTCGAAAGGGATGTTGTTGTCTTGCCTATATATATATATATGTCGTACCTAGTAGCCAGAACTCACTTTTTGGCCTATTCAAGGCCCGATTTGCCTAATAAGCCAAGTTTTCCTGAATTAATATATTTTTTCTAATTTTTTTCTTATGAAATGATAAAGCTACCCATTTCATTATGTATGAGGTCAATTTTTTTTTATTGGAGTTAAAATTAACGTAGATATATGACCGAACCTAACCAACCCTACCTAACCTAACCTATCTTCATAGGTTAGGTTGGGTTAGGTTGCCGAAAAAGGTAGGTTAGGTTAGGTAGGTTAGGTAGTCTAAAAAACAGTAATTCATGAAAACTTGGCTTATTAGGCAAATCGGGCCTTGCATAGTAGGCTGAGAAGTGCGTTCTGGCTATTAGGTACGACATATATATATATATATATATATATATATATATATAATATATATATATATATATATATATATATATATATATATATATATATATATATATATATATATATATATATTGGAGACTGTTTTCTTGTAGACATTTGTTATTCTATATGACCGAAAGGATCAGTGATTCTACCACAAATCACCATCTATATATCTTATGTTCTTCACTGTGGAGAACTAGTTTTTCAACTTGTTGTTCAAGTTCCTTTCTCTGAAGCTCTCGACATGTTCAGAGGCAGAGGGAAAGTGGACACACACATCATCAAATGTTTCACTGTAACATTGTCAAGTGGGGTATTACTCAATCGATGTCGGCTTGGTCTGTATTTGCTAAATTGTTTGAGCTCCTACACGCCGCCTTTTATAATTATACTAGATTGGTACCCGGCGTACCACTCTCTCCCCTCTATCTACCTAGCTATATCTCTAGCTCTCTTCGTCCTTCCCCCTATTTCCCCTCTTTTGCATCCCCCTCGGAAAGACATGTATGGGGTAACGGAAACAAATGTATGGGTCTCGGATGTTTTCATTTTCTTTTAGTTTCTCTTCCTTTATTTATTCTTGTTAAAAAACAAGAATAAAGAATATATTCAGAAACAATTCCACATTAATCACATGCCATATTTCACATATAACTCCGCGAAAGTGGCCTCGGGTGGTGTTTATAAGTGCTAATATTTCTTTAACCATTTATCTTTGGCCTACTCCGACTAGCCTATGTTTGTTCCGCAGTTCTTGCTCACAGGGTTTGCACCTGGAGTGCTCAGGATTGGGAGATCCGTCACCTGTAGCCACCTGCCACAGGTACAGACTAAGTCGCCATTATGAGTTAAAGTAACATATTACAAGTGGAAACGTGGTCTGTGAGTTCTCCTGTTCCTGGCTATTACGTATATGTATACGCAGTTCTCCTGTTCCTGGCTATTATGTATATGTATACGCAGTTCTCCTGTTCCTGGCTATTACGTATATGTATACGCAGTTCTCCTGTTCCTGGCTATTATGTATATGTATACGCAGTTCTCCTGTTCCTGGCTATTACGTATATGTATACGCAGTTCTCCTGTTCCTGGCTATTACGTACATGTATACGCAGTTCTCCTGTTCCTGACTATTACGTACATGTATACGCAGTTCTCCTGTTCCTGACTTTTACGTACATGTATACGCAGTTCTCCTGTTCCTGGCTATTACGTATATGTATACGCAGTTCTGTTCTTGGCTATTACGTACATGTATACGCAGTTCTCCTGTTCCTGACTATTACGTACATGTATACGCAGTTCTCCTGTTCCTGGCTATTACGTATATGTATACGCAGTTCTCCTGTTCTTGGCTATTACGTACATGTATACGCAGTTCTCCTGTTCCTGGCTATTACGTACATGTATACGCAGTTCTCCTGTTCCTGACTATTACGTACATGTATACGCAGTTCTCCTGTTCCTGGCTATTACGTATATGTATACGCAGTTCTCCTGTTCCTGGCTATTGGCCAGTCTTGGCGCTTATTAACTAAGCTCCCTGACTGACCAACCCCCGACGACACTCATGGATCCATTTGGGTACAGTTTTTCATCAAATTCTGGCGCATGCACGGGCCGCACTGAGTCTAACATGTGTGAGAAAGCTGCATGAACGCGCAAGCATGTTAGACTCAGTGCGGCCCGTGCATGCGCCAGAATTTGATGAAAAAACTGTACCCAAATGGATCCATGAGTGTCGTCGGGGGTTGGTCAGTCAGGGAGCTTAGTTAATAAGCGCCAAGACTGACCAATCCTTATAGACGATCATTGGTGCGGTGGTCACGGTACTGTGTACGTTTAGGGGTGATCCTGAACGGCATGGGTTCGAATCCTGGCCGGGTCAAAGAGTTCTTAGTGATATATGGCTTGCTGCGTTCATGCAGCTATTTTATATATATATATATATATATATATATATATATATATATATATATATATATATATATATATATATATATATAATATATGATAATATGCACAATATGCTAATTATAATTTTAATTTATATTTGAGAAAATTCCCATTTTGAATGAACGGCATGTAAAAATTTTTGAATGCGTCTGTGGGGTCGACCGCTGGATGTAATGGACTTGAATCGAGGACGGGTTGGAGAGAGTGTGTGTGTGTGTGTGTGTGTGTGTGTGTGTGTGTGTGTGTGTGTGTGTGTGTGTGTGTGTGAGAGAGAGAGAGAGAGAGAGAGTTAAAACAGCAAATAAACGAAGCGAAGCGAAGCGAAGCAAATAAACAATAATTCCTTTAAACCGATCCAACAATATATCAAAGGGCTAAAATAATTGTTTTCTCCGAATGCTAATTTAATACAAAGTATTGGAATGTGTATATTTCCCCACAAGGCTGCGTTGGTACGTATACTGATTGATGAGCAATTTACTGTACAAATCAATACTAAGAAATACACAGGCTTCCATAAGGTATACACCACGAAATCACCAAGGTAAAGCATTACACATCTTGCTTAGGTATGCAGAGCGATAGATGTGTGATGTGATCCTGTGTGGGTGTGTGTGTGGGTGTGTGTGTGTGTGTGTGTGTGTGTGTGTCTGTGGGTGTGTGTGTGTGTGTGTGGGTGTCTGTGTCTGTGGGTGACCTTGTGGGTGTCTGTGTAGGGATGCTCTTACTACCAACATTACTTCTGTAACTCTTGATTGGAATACCACCGCCCATTTCTAATATATTTAGAGAATAATTTTTTTATATAAGATACGAAGACGGAGGACTCGAGCTTGTGTCTAATTTATATCAAAGAGGAAAAAACTTATCATTATATTAATAATCGATAACATTAACATTACCAGAAATTGTGTGCTATTAAACATGATTTATTTCTTGTGGGCGCTTCAATTACCTCTATCCATCAATTACAAAGAAAAAAACATGACTAAAGTTTCAGAATACATCGACTGAGGTTGGCCAAGACAACACGGCAAGTTTCTCTCAATGTTGCAACCAAGACTGTGTTGACGTGTTGGCTTCACCACGTTCAGTTTCTTCTTTTAAAACGGCATTTTAGTTGCGGATTTCAGGAGAAAATATTAACGTGGTGTGGAGGTGGGTACAGTCACGGGGGGACTAGTGGCGAGCCTGGCCCGCGGCGAGCGTCTCGGGTCTACCGTGTCCAGCTGGCAAGAGCAATTGCCACTCAGTCCGTCGGTGTGACACGCCTATTGTGTGTGTGTGTGTCTGTCTGTGTCACTCACACACACACACACACACACACACACACACACACACACACACACACACACACACACACACACACACACACACACACACACGTGCTGTAAACAACCGATAGCTAGAAAGGCGGGATCCAAGAGTCAATGCTCGATCCTGCAAGCACATAGGTGAGTATAGGTGAGTACACACACACACAGGTGGAAATTGAGTGCCCAAATGAGCCATAGAGACGTTAGAAAGATTTTTATCAGTGTCAGAGTAGTAGACAAATGGAATGCATTAGGAAGTGGTGGAGGCTGACTTCCATACAGAGTTTCAAATATAGGTATGATAGAGGTCAGGAACCTGTAAAATCAATTAGTTGATTGACAGTTGAGAGGCGGGACCAAAGAGCCAGAGCTCAACCCCCGCAAGCACACCTAGGTGCGTACACACAGAAAACTCTGACAACCATGAGAGCAAATAAGAGCCATTTCCTGTATAGTTTTTCTTGCTCCCTAGACACGAGTGTTGATGGAAATCAAATCGTCATTATGACCGCCATGACGAGTCCCGGAGCTGGTGTGTGTCGCCTGATCGCTCACGGGGATCGGCTCCACCACTGGGCTTAAATATTCCAAAACCGGACTAGAGAAGTTGAAGCCTCAAATTTGAGCTACAACGTGGACATTAAGCGTCGGTCGGGCCGGCTCCAACACGGGTACTGTGTGTCTTGGTCGACATGCAAATCATTAAAACAATCAGGTTTCTCAGCCTCTCGGGAAGTTGGTCTCCAGATGTCGCAAGCTCCTCGGACCCGCTGTGTTTTGGATCTCAGTTTGTAAATATTTATGGTTCCCCGTACAGCTGGTGAATGATTGGCTTCCGTGCGTGACTTAGTCATTATTAAAGAAGTTGTCTTGAAGTCGTGGCGTGAATGGAGGAGGAAACATTGAACGTAGGTGTGGTGTGTGTGTGTGTGTGTGTGTGTGTGTGTGTGTGTGTGTGTGTGTGTTTACTATTTGGATCTGCAGAGTCGAGCTATTAGCTCTTGGACCCGCCTTTCTAACCAATTTATTTTTCCTCTAGTATGTCTACTACACATATTTCTCTTACACACGCACACACAGTCCAAGGAAGCATCCCGTAGCAGCTGTCTTAACTCCCAGGTACCTATAAGCTGCTAGGTGAACAGGGGGACCAGGATGAAAGAAAATGCCCATTTGTTTCTGCCTCTGCCAGAGATCGAACTACGGTTCGATCTACGGTCATCAATCTACGATCTAAAAAGACTACGACCCCAGAGGGTTGTCCACTCAGCCGTGAAGCCCCATAGACCCCTAGCGCTGTGTTCACCTGTGTGTGTGTGTGTACTCACCTAGTGGTGCTTGCGGGGGTTGAGCTTTGTCTCTTTGGTCCCGCCTCTCCACCGTCAATCAACTGGTGTACAGGTTCCTGAGCCTACTGGGCTCTATCATATCTACACTTGAAACTGTGTATGGAGTCAGCCTCCACCACATCACTGCCTACTACTAGTTAACTACTCTGACACTGAAAAATTCTTTCTAATGTGTCTGTGGCTCATTTGGATACTAAGTAGCTTTTTCCACTTGTGTCCCCTTGTTCGTGTTCCATCCCGTGCTAGAGAGTTTGTCTTTGTCCACCCTGTCAATTCCCCTGAGAATTTTGTAGGTGGTTATCATGTCTCCCCTTACTCTTCTGGTTTCCAGAGCGTGAGGTTCAGCTCCTTTAGCCTTTCCTCGCAGCTCATTCCTCTCAGTTCCGGGACGAGTCTGGTGGCATACCGCTGAATCTTCTCTAACTTTGTCTTTTGTTTAACTAGGTATGGACTCCAGGCTGGAGCTGCATATTCCAAGATTGGTCTGACATAAGTGGAATACAGGGTCTCTGAAGATTCCTTATACAAGTTTCTAAAGGCAGTTCTTATGTTAGCCAACCTAGCATATGCCGCTGATGATATCCTTTTGATGTGGGCCTCTGGGGAAAGGTTCGTTGTGATATCAACCCCCAGATCTTTCTCTCTATTTGACTCTTGCAGGATTTCATCTCCCAAATGGTATCTTGTGTTCAGCCTTCTGTTACCTTCGCCTAATTTCATTACTTTACACATTTCTTGAGTTCAACTTTAGTAGCCATTTTCTAGACCATTCCTCCAGTTTGTCCAGTTCATCCTGTAGTCTCTGTCTATCTTCATCTGTCTTGATTCTTCTCATAATTTTTGCATCATCAGCAAACATTGAGAGGAATGAGGCTATTCCCTCTGAAAGATCATTTACATATAATAGAAACAGGATGGGTCCATGTACAGAGCCCTGTGGGACTCCGCTGGTGACATCTCGCCACTCTGATGTCTCCCCCCTCACAGTTACTTGCTGTTTCCTGTTGCTTAGATATTCCTTTATCCACTGGAGCACCTTACGTTTTACTCCTGCCTGGTGCTCCAACTTTTGTAACAGCCTTTTATGGGGGTACCTGTGTCAAGAGGCTTTCTGACAGTCCAAGAAAATACAGTCTGCTAACCCTTCTCTTTCTTGCCAAATTTGTGTTGCCTGGTCATAGAATTCTATTAAACCTGTGAGGCACGATTTACCATTTCTGTACTCATGTTGGTGGTTTGTCACAAAGCTATTTCCCTCTAGATGCTCTATGAGCCTTTTCCTCACGATCTTCTCCATCACCTTGCATGGTATACAAGATAGGGAAACTGTTCCTATAGTTCAGTGCCTCTTGCCTGTCACCCTTATTGTATATTGGGACTACATTAGCTGTCTTCCACCTTTCCTGGTAGGTCTCCTGTTTCCAGTGACCTATTATACACCATAGAAAGTGGCACACTTAGTGCTTTTGCACCTTCCTTTAGTATCCATGGTGAGATTCTGTCAGGCCCAACAGCCTTTGTCACATTCAGCTCCAACAGACACCTTTTGACCTCATCATTGGTGAGGTCAAATTCCTCCAAGGTTGCTTGGTTTGCCTCATTTAGTGCAGGGGGCTGCTGCTTTTTCTTCTGTGAAGACCTCTTGGAATCTCTTGTTGAGTTCTTCACACACCTCCATGTCATTCTCTGTGCATCTGTTCTCCCCTTTTCTCAGTTTCATCACTTGTTCCTTCACTGCTGTTTCCCCCCTGATGGGGCTGTAGAGCAGTTTTGGTTGGGTCTTAACTTTACTCGCAATGTCATTTTCATACTGTCTCTCTGCTTCTCTCCTCACTCTCAGGTACTAATTTCTTGCCCTTTTGTATCTCTCCCTGCTCTCTGGTGTTCTGTTATTCATGTAGTTTCGCCATGTTCTTTTACTCAGTTGCTAAGCTACCTTACATTCCTGGTTGAACCACGGATTCTTCTGTTTTTCGTTTTTCTCCTTTTGGACTGGGATAAACTTGTCTGCAGCACTTCTGGGTGACGTAGTCCATCATATCCTGCATAGTCTTCTCTCTGAGTTCTGTTTTCCATGGTGTGTGTGTGTGTACTCACGTATTTGTGCTTGCGGGGGTTGAGCTTTGTCTCTTTGGTCCCGCCTCTCAACTGTCAATCAACTGATGTACAGATGCCTGAGCCTACTGGGATCTATCATATCTACATTTGAAACTGTGTATGGAGTCAGCCTCCACCACATCACTTCCTAGTGCATTCCATTTACTGTATACTCACCTAATTGTGCTTGCGGGGGTTGAGCTCTGGCTCTTTGGTCCCGCCTCTCAACTGTCAATCAACTGAAGACACACACACACTGTGTGTGTGTGTGTGCGTGCGTGTTCGTGCGCGCAATTTTATTATTTGTGCCTGCGGAATTGAGCTGTAAGCTCTTGGACCCCGTCTGTCTAATTGTCAGTTGTCTAGTGTACCGACCTCAGACCTAAATCATTAATTCTTTCGCTCTCACACACACGCACATGCACACGCCCACCCACCAAAGGTGCACGGCTGTTCAAACTATCCTCCTATCAAACATAAGAAATACTGTCAGAGCTATAAAAAAAAAAAAAAAAAAAAAAAAAAGGGAAGTGTTCAATACAAGACACGTTCCTGCAAGAAGTACTGAACCAACTGGGTAAGTCAACCCGTCCTCAGACCAAGACCATTCCATCCAGCGGTCGACCCCAAAGACGCATTCATCAATTTTAACATGCTGTTCATTCAAAATATAAATTTTCTCGCATATAAATTAATAGTTATATATTAACATACTATGCATATTTAGGCATTAGTTACGTGTTTAGGTTCTGTTGGCATTTATTTGTATTTGTAGTACCTGGGTGAAGAATTTACAGCGTTGTGGTTCTAACAAAAGTCGTCAGTAACAAAAGTTGTTACTGAAAAGTCTAACAAAAGTTGTTTGAGAAGTGTTTGAACGTCATCATTTGTGAGTCGTGTGTAAACCGCTTTTCATTCATAATTAGGTGGTTTGGTGGGTGCATGGAATGGACTGTGGCCTTTGTTTATGAGGACGGGCTGGTTAAGTGAACATGTGGTCTGCTCCAAGCAACAGCCTGTTAGACCAGTTATTACAAGTCAAGCCTAGCACCCCCCCCCCCAATCCCCCCAGGCCGGGCTTGGGGAGGACAACGTCCAGAACCCACTCCAGGTACACAAATTAATCGGGAGTCATAACATTGGACGGATGAGACCCGCCAAACACACACCGAAATTACAACGTTGGTACAACGTTCGAACAAGTTTTAACACCCTAACCAGTTATAACAACCAATATAGCAAGTTGTAGCAACGTTCTAATAGGTCATAAACACGTTAAGCCAAGATGTAACAACTTTATTACAAGTTGTAATAAGCGGAAAATAGAGACAGTTACGGTTTGTGTTTCGACGGAGGTGACAGTGATAAAGGTGGCGCCGAAGCGCGGACCTGTAGGCACACACAGGTGCGTACGACACCAACCAGCCGGCTACGGACACAGACCAAAGATGCCTTAGCCAGAGAGTCGAGCATCTCCCCATATCACCAAATACAAGTCAACCAGGTCTGCATGACGAGGCTCCGGCTCCACCAATTGGGAAGCCCCCCCCCCCACCACCACCCTACCAAGAGCCACCAGCACCCAGGCGACGACCTATCAACCAAACGTGTGTGACTTGCCCATTAATCGCAGCCTTATCAGCACCCGGCCAAACGCCTGAGGATGTTTTGGCACCTCTCAAGTCCTGAACAAGCACTTGAGGCATTAAGGTGTCAACTCTCTGATTCCTTGTTATCAATTAGTCTTATCGGTGCTGAATTATCTTTGCCGAGTAAGGAGGCAGCGTTACCATGTGCCAGGAAGAACAAGAAGGATGGGGGGAGGGGGGGATGAAGGGGGGTGGACTAGCTCATCAAGATTGTAACTTGCTTAGCTAAATGAATTGTGGGGTTCAGTCCCTGAGCCCATTATGTGCCTCTGTAACCCTTTCCACTACCGCCCACAAGATGGGTATGGGGTGCATAATAAATGAACTAAACTAAAACTAACCTCTGATGGGAACATGCAGGTCCTCGCCTGGCTCAAGATATGTAATCGCCCAGATCTGGCTTCACTGCGTGTTACTGGATTTTCATTCGTGTTACCGAACAGTTGCTATCTTGGATTTTGTTTTTGTTACGTTAAATGAACATGTCTTTGGGAGGTTGTGGTTAACGTGGGAGGCCTCGCAGGGAGGAGGTATTCCCATAGAAGGACTCCCAGGTAGATGGGAGGAATGGGAGGTGAGAGCACTCCCAGGTAGGTGGGAGGAACAAGGAGGAGTGAGTCACAGGTGCGAGAGTGCTCGTTAGTGCACTGTCAGGCGATGAGCAGTAAATTATTCTGTGGTGAGCCATTCACACCCTCTGTAGTGCACCACCTAATTATTGAACACTCCTGGAGGACGTGCGTGCGTGGGCGCTCGCCTGCGTGCGTGTACCTGTACATGCGGGGAGTCCGCTACAACAAGGTGCTCTTAACCACTTCTCGGTCTACATGAACAGTTCATTTTTGTCCTGGACAATGTTCTGGACTACAATAATCTGCTTGGTCAGTAAGCTGGTGCGGTGGCCTTAATAACCCTTCTGTGGGAAATAAGACTTTAACCCATATCAAACAAAAACTTTAAGTTCCGCTCTATAACTCCTAATAGACTGGTATACAAGACTTCACATGCTTGATACTCTGTCGTATCTACATTTCAAGCTGTGAAAGATAATTACACACAGAGGCACGCTCCTACAGGATGAGAGCTACGCTCGTGGGGTCCCGTCTTCCCAGTACTCTTTGTCGTATAACGCTTTTGAAACTACTGGCGGTTTTAGCCTCCACCACCTTCTCACTTGTTCCAACCGTATACCACTCTGTAAAAGAAAACTTTCTAATATTTGTTTAGCACCTTTGTTTCTTTAGCTTGAATCTGTACTCTCTTGTTCGTGAAGTTGCTGGTTGTAGGAATTCCTCTTTGTAAATTTGATCGATTCTTATTGGTATTTTGTAAGTGGTGATCATATCACCTCTTATATTTTCAAGTTTTGCCATGTTTAACGCGTCTAGTCTCTCCTCGTAACTCTTTGTTTTTCAGTTCTGGAAGCCATTGTGTACCCATTGCACCTTTTCCAGTTTGTGCGCTTCTTGAGATATGCAACTGTTGCATAGTTGTGTGTGTGTGTACTCGCCTATTTGTGCTCGCGGGGGTTGAGCTCTATCTCTTTGGTCCCGCCTCTCAACTGTCAATCAACTGGTGTACAGGTTCCTGAGCCTATTGGGCTCTATCATATCTACATTTGAAACACTGTATGGAGTCAGCCTCCACCACATCACTTCCTAGTGTATTCCATTTACTAACTACTTTGGCATTGAAAAAAATTATTTTTAATGTCTTTGTGGCTCATTTGGAAACTCGGTTACCATCTGTGTCCCCTTGTTCGTATTCCACCCGTGCTGAAGTTTGTCTTTGTCCACCCTGTCAATTCCCCTGAGAATTTTGTAGGTGGTTATCATGTCTCCCCTTACTCTTCTGTTTTCCAGGGACGTGAGGTTCAGCTCCTTTACCCTTTCCTCGTTGCTCATACCTCTCAGTTCCGGGACAAGTCGGGTGGCATACCGCTGAATCTTCTCTAATTTTGTCTTGTGTTTAACTAGATATGGACTCCAGTTAGCAGCTGTGTGTGTGTGTGTGTGTGTGTGTGTGTGTGTGTGTGTGTGTGTGTGTGTGTGTGTGTGTGTGTGTGTATGTATGTATTCGCCACACTAGTAATTCGACCAAGCAAGTAACCCCTTACTGATCACTCCCCGGTCGGCCAGCCTCACGTCCCGAGGTAATGGTGACAATCACCATCAGCTGGCTAATTACCATTACACTACTCATTATCATTATTACCATCACTATTAATATTAATATTATTAATATTCACTCTAATATAATTCCGGATTCAAACTAGCTCAAGGCGTCGATCTCATTTGTCAAGAAAAGTGGGAGGGTCTGTTCGGGTGGGGGGGGACGGGGTGGGGGGGGGGGTAGAGAGAATGCATGATCAAGCACACTGTGGAGGCCAACTGTGTATGGGATGGAATGCATAATCAACCACAGAACTGCTTAGCCTATTCTTCCTGATATTCTTTAATTTATATAAATTCAGAGAACAAATTCTTTATAGATGTGAACGAGTAAGAAGGAGTGTGTTTGTAGCGACAGTGGTCAGTATTATGATGATATTCACTGCCAGAAATGATATGTTCATAAGTTATCTTTGTCATTAAGGAAATACAGAAATGCCGAAAAATATATATATCTGGATTGCTTGCTTTCTCGCTCTCCCAAAATGCGCGCAGGCACGCACGCACGCACATACAAACACACAAGTTCGACATTCCTATTGTAATTTTTGTACACAAACTCCTTTAGTCTTTTACGTTATCAAAATTAATAAGTGTCTGTGTTCAAAGTTATGGGGTAGAAAAGTCGAACTAACATTTACAATGGCTGTGACTTGAAAATGTTCCGTGATTTTTTACGAACAAATTACTGGGTTTTTAGAACAAGGAAATCTGTATAGTGTCATAGTCAGTCTCTCACCTGGAGTCATCTACAAGGGAGCTGCACTAACAACCCGACACACACACACACACACCGAAACTACGACGTTGGTACAACGTTCGAACAAGTTTTAACACCTAACCAGTTATAACAACCAATATAGCAAGTTGTAACAACGTTCTAATACGTCATTAACACGTTAAGTCCAAGATGTAACAACTTTATTACAAGTTGTAACGAGCGGAAAATAGAGACAGTTTCGGTTTGTGTTTCCAGGGAGCAGCACACTGGAAATTAATTGTTGTCCTTAGCTTATTAATAACTGTTCCCCCTTCCGTTTTTATCTCCTTGAATAATCCTTCTCATTTTCGGGGCTTGTGTCCAGTACCATCCACCCACCGTCTCCAATCCCTCCCACTGGACCTTCAGCACGAACCTCAAGTTCAACCAAGACCCATAGCTCTTTATTGCTCCTAATCAGAATTTCTAGCCTCGTCTTTTCCTGAACTTCTTTCCCTCTCTTTTTACTCTGTATCCACCAACCCCCCCCCCCTGCCCCCCTGCCCCCTGCCCCCTCCCGTCTCTCTCAGCACATACGCAATTGCCTCAGGTCACTTATTTAAATTCTTTAGCTTCGAGCCCGAACCCTCCATCAGGCTTCCAAATCCCAGTAATATCCACCACTCGTGGGAAGCCCCGAAACCATAGCCTCGGGCCCTGTTCCTCCGGAGGTGGGTGCGGACACTGGTAACCTTGGGGACGGCGGAGAGGAAAGAAGCAAGGCGTCGCAGCCTGCAACGTGGCAATGTTGTTATTCAACTGCCGCGAGAGGCAATATGACTAAGCATCACACTCCAACCCTGTCATTGCCACCACGCAATTAATGGGCCGTGTTTTGCTTATGAGGGAAGTGTGTGTGATGAAGGGGGAGGAGGGTGGGGGGGGGGAGGCGACGGACACTAACGCTACCGACCACACTGTGTGTATGTGTGTGTGTGTGTGTGTGTGTGTGTGTGTGTGTGTGTGTGTGTGTGTGTGTGTGTGTGTGTGTGTGTGTCGAGGGCGACATCCTGCCAGAGGTGGCTACTCTTACATCGCCAAAATCAATTACGTGCAGTAGTCACTGTCAATGTTGGTGAAATAAACGCTTGCATGACTCAACTGATCATCGAGCTTTTCTCGAAAATTGTCTCCATAAATTCGAATGTTGAAAGTGTACTTCTCGAAATGAGTGAAAGTTCAGACCCAAGAACAAGGTGTTCAGGGTTGAAATCTCATCATTACTGAATAAATAGTTCGATATAAACAAGAAAGAAAAGACGTTAATACTTAAGACAATATTGCTGAGTACACAATAGAAGACCCGAGACATACTAGTCAACACTAGGTTAAAAGTGTACCTTTCGTTCCGGCACCGACATATTGTGAAGGCTTTATGGTAAAATTATTTTTATTTCACCATGTTTAAATTAAGAATTAAACTGGTCTAACTTACAGCAAGGCAATATTGCACGCCTTCCGGAGAGTCAGTTTGATAAAAAAAAAAAATGCAGTAACTACGACAATTTTGTATGTTAATTATGAAATGATTAACTCCTGATAAATGAAATGATTAACTCTTAATAAATGATATATTTACTCATTATAATGAACATTTAACTCCTTAAGCCATGACTTTGCCAGAAAATAAAATCTGGACCTATCAGGAGGACCCCATGAATAGATTGGAGCCGATCTTCTCCGTTTGTGGATGAATGTACGAACATCATATTAACTAGACCTTTCCCTTCGATTATTCAACAACTAAACCATTCAAAGTCTAACCAATCACACAAAAGAAGTTTTCAGATGGAAGGCAGAATAACGTAGTTCTTTCGTCTGTCTTGTGATCGTACTGACAAGCTTCCAGTTTTCAGTCACTAACAAGAGGCAATAACCGTAACCTCTTTTGTTTCTTTTCAAAGTACTTGGCGATTTTTTTTTATGGAGTAAGTGATCTCCCACACTAGGTACCCATAGAGGTCCCACTCCCCACACTAGGTACCCATAGAGGTCCCACTCCCCACACTAGGTACCCATAGAGGTCCCACTCCCCACACTAGGTACCCATAGAGGTCCCACTCCCCACACTAGGTACGTATAGAGGTCCCACCCCACACACTAGGTTATCTTGAGATGATTTCGGGGCTTTAGTGTCCCCGCGGCCCGGTCCTCGACCAGGCCTCCACCCCCAGGAAGCAGCCCGTGACAGCTGACTAACACCCAGGTACCTATTTTACTGCTAGGTAACAGGGGCATAGGGTGAAAGAAACTCTGCCCAGTGTTTCTCGCCGGCGCCTGGGATCGAACCCAGGACCACAGGATCACAAGTCCAGTGTGCTGTCCGCTCGGTCGACCGGCTTCCCCCCTAGGTACCCATAGAGGTCCCACACTAATACTAGATTCACAGCCAAGTTTGCAGCGAGGTCCGTAACCCCATAACACTAGGTACCTAATTAGGTTCCCTCACTTAATTCCCAAGCTGTATTCCCCCCTTACTCCCACTTTATCTCCCCTTTCTCTCGCTAACTTCCCTATCCAACACTACAGGAACAATCAGCATTTATGAGTTAACGAATAGGTAGGTTTGGACTCGTTACTCCATCTCTCGCCAAACCATTACACCATAGCACAATCTCTCCCTAATCAATGGACATTAACAGCAGGCTTTAGGTAGCGCCTATTTAGCATAGAGAAAACTCCTAATGACGCGCGCATCAGCTGACAACGAACCGTCAATCATGCAGGAACAGCTGTTGACTTACCAGTCAGTTCTATCATTAAAAGCTGATAATTAAGTCATGGGTTAAAGAAGGGCCAAGCATGAGGCGACAAGGACGGCATGACGCACAGCTTACAGCGGTTAGTCTCGCTGGTACCAGGTAATTTTAGTGTTGTATATAATTTGATTAATTGAAAGGTGATACCAACAGATGCTTGGACATAACCCTGGAAATACAAATCGTAACTGTCTCTTTTCCGCTTGTTACTACTTGTAACAAAGTTGTTATATCTTGGCTTAATGTGTTTATGACTTATTAGAACGGTTACAACTTGCTATATTGATTGTTATATCTGGTTAGGAGGTGGTAAAGCTTGTTCGAACGTTGTACCAACGTCGTAGTTTCGGTGTGTGTTTGGGGGGAACGGTGTCTTTGACCTTTTCTTCAGAGCACGTTGCATTTGGTACGTTGGTTACCAGGACGTAACCTAACCACGTTGCGAGGACGGGTCGGCTAAAGCAGGCTCCTTATACTTGGTACCAAGTCATCCATCTTTGCATTTTTGTTTTGTTTTTATGTGAATTCGAACATATCCTAAACTAACAGTACGAATAACGACTGTTAATCCTACGTACAGACATGGACTGTTGCACTCAAATAAGTTAACGTTTTGAACTGTAAGTTAGTGTAGAGGCCCCCCAAGATGGCAACAACGAAGTGTAAACCTTTTCTAATGCTAGTATAGCACATTTATGTACTAAAGTAGGCCTAAGATGTCATTTCTTAGGCCTAGGATTGTTTTAAGATTTGAACAGATTTAGGTCAAACAGCTTGTTGCAGTTTTTAGAATGCCATTTGGAATGTTCCAACAGTACAAAACCTGACTTTTGTTACGGGTACAACACTTAATTTGTGTACGTTCGACCAACTATTGATAGAATTATTATAATTTATGGAGAATAGGTTGAAGAATTCATATCCATTTGGAAACTGCCAGAGATACTCGTACCAAGTCTTATTCGAGCTGTGCCCTCTGTAAACCTTTTTGCGCTACCGCTCACAGGATGAATATGGGGTGCACAATAAACTAGGTGGTAACAACAAAAAATCTCACAGTAACTAACACTACTCTGCAAGATGAGCTTACACAGTCGACAATCCGACATGCCACTATCAGTAGTTCACTGCGATGAACTACTATGTGTTGAATTGGGGTTTCACAGGTAAAAGTGAAGGATAACGTTAGAACTTCTAATGTTTTTAGGTATAAAGTCTAGTTCTCTACAGACGATTTCAGTTCAGGTCTCAGCCATAGAGCTTGGCACTTTAAAATATTCATAAAATACAGCCTAGGGACCATTCAGGTTTATCATTTGAGATTATATATATATATATATATATATATATATATATATATATATATATATATATATATATATATATATATATAACTGAAAACTCACACCCCAGAAGTGACTCGAACCCATACTCCCAGAAGCAACGCAACTGGTATGTACAAGACGCCTTAATCCACTTGACCATCACGACCGGACATAATGAGGTGATAGCCGAGGCTATTTGAACCACCCCACCACCGGCACTCGGATAGTAATCTTGGGCATAGCATTTTACCAAATCACCTCATTCTTTGTTCCTCACGTGTGCCCCAAAGAATGAGGTGATTTGGTAAAATGCTATGCCCAAGATTACTATCCGAGTGCCGGCGGTGGGGTGGTTCAAATAGCCTCGGCTATCACCTCATTATGTCCGGTCGTGATGGTCAAGTGGATTAAGGCGTCTTGTACATACCAGTTGCGTTGCTTCTGGGAGTATGGGTTCGAGTCACTTCTGGTGTGTGAGTTTTCAGTTGCATATTGCCCTGGGGACCATTCAGGCTTGTTCGCATTTGTGTTCCTCACGTGTGCCCCAAAGAATGAGGTGATTTGGTAAAATGCTATGCCCAAGATTACTATCCGAGTGCCGGCGGTGGGGTGGTTCAAATAGCCTCGGCTATCACCTCATTATGTCCGGTCGTGATGGTCAAGTGGATTAAGGCGTCTTGTACATACCAGTTGCGTTGCTTCTGGGAGTATGGGTTCGAGTCACTTCTGGGGTGTGAGTTTTCAGTTGCATATTGTCCTGGGGACCATTCAGGCTTGTTCGCATATATATATATATATATATATATATATATATATATATATATATATATATATATATATATATATATATATATATACTGCCCAAAACGCTTTGCGTAATAGTGGCTTTAGGCATTGTATGCACTAGCTCTATCTATAAATCCATCAACTTTTGTATTTCACCTTGTATGTATCTTATCTTGAGGTTATCTTGAGATGATTTCGGGGCTTTTTTTTTTTTAGTGTCCCCGCGGCCCGGTCCTCGACCAGGCCTCCACCCCCAGGAAGCAGCCCGTGACAGCTGACAAACTCCCAGGTACCTATTTACTGCTAGGTAACTTTATGTATGTATTATGTATTTTATGTATTATTTAATGTATGTACTTTACCTGAATAAATATTTGTATTTGTATATATATATATATTTATATAATATACATAATCTCACCGAAAAACTCTTCCTCGTGAGGGATTCGAACCTTATACAGAGAGGTGCATCACACACACTGACATAACCAGTACGGTACCAACACCACTATGGACGACTGTTAAAAGTGTCGAACCAACTGGTGTACAGATTCTCCAGTAGGCTCAAGATTCTGTACACCACGTGATTGACAGTTGAGGGGCGGGACCAAAGAGCCAAAGCTCGACCCCTGCAAGCACAACCAGGCGAGTACGTGTACACACACACACACACACATACACACACACACACACACACACACACACACACACACACACACACACACACACACACACACACACATTAACTACAGACCCGTATCACTGACAAGCATCCCCTGCAAAATACTTGAAAGAATAATTAGGCTAAGACTTGTTGAGCACCTGGAGAGCATTGGGTTTGTAAACAAGCACCAACATGGGTTCTGGACAGGGAAATCATGCCTAACAAACCTTTCAGAATTCTATGATAAAGTAACAAGGATAAGGCAGGACAGAGAAGGCTGGGCAGACTGCATATTTCTTGACTGCCAAAAGGCCTTTGATACGGTACCGCACATGAGACTGCTATACAAACTTGAGAGGCAGGCAGGAGTAAGCGGAAAGGCCCTAGTATGGGTGAAGAACTACCTAACAGGAAGGAGCCAGAGGGTAATGGTAAGGGGCGAAAAGTCGGACTGGCGAACAGTAACAAGTGGAGTACCTTAAGGATCGGTGCTAGGGACCAATCCTCTTTCTAATTTACGTAAATGATATGTTTACAGGAGTGGAATCATACATGTCAATGTTTGCAGATGACGCAAAATTAATGAGAAGAGTTGTGACAGACGAGGATTGTAGGATCCTCCACGAGGACTTAAACAGGCTGCAGAGATGGTCAGGGAAATGGCTACTGGAGTTTAACACCAGTAAATGTAAAGTTATGGAAATGGGATCAGGTGACAGGAGACCAAAGGGACAGTACACAATGAAGGGGAACAGCCTACCTGTAACGATTCGAGAAAGAGACCTGGGAGTGGATGTGACACCTAATCTAACTCCTGAGGCACATATAAATAGGATAACGACAGCAGCGTACTCTACACTGGCGAAAATTAGAACTTCATTCAGAAACCTAAATGAGGAAGCTTTTAGGGCGCTTTACACTGCCTACGTGAGACCCGTCTTAGAGTATGCCGCGCCATCATGGAGCCCCCACCTGAAGAAACACATAAAGAAACTGGAGAAGGTTCGGAGGTTTGCGACGAGGCTTGTCCCAGAGTTACGAGGGATGGGATATGAAGAGCGGCTGAAGGAACTGAACCTTACGACACTAGAGAAAAGAAGGGAGAGAGGAGATATGATAGGGACATATAAAATACTCAGGGGAATTGACAAAGTGGAAATAGATGAAATGTTCACACGTAATAATAACAGAACGAGGGGACATGAGTGGAAACTGGAAACTCAGATGAGTCACAGAGATGTTAGGAAGTTTTCTTTTAGCGTGAGAGTAGTAGAAAAATGGAATGCACTTGGGGAACAGGTTGTGGAAGCAAATACTATTCATACTTTTAAAATTAGGTATGATAGGGAAATGGGACAGGAGTCATTGCTGTAAACAACAGATAGCTAGAAAGGCGGGATCCAAGAGTCAATGCTCGATCCTGCAAGCACATATAGGTGAGTACATATAGGTGAGTAGACACACACACACACACACACACACACACACACACACACACACACACACACACACACACACACACACACACACACAACGTACGTACTATTTTCCTCTTCCCACTCCCCCTCCCTCACCCAGCATTCCAAATCACCCCCTCATCCCCTTTTCACTACCAACCTCACCCCCAAACACCTCCCCCATCACCTCTTTTCAGTACCCCCCCCCCCAACCAAACATCCCCCTCCCATCCCAAACACGACTCCCTTCCTCTTCAACCATTACCTCTCTTAGCGCCTCAAGAAGCAAGCATTAGAGATTTGTGAGGCTAGGCAAGGTCTTGAGGGGTGAGTGGGAACCAGAGAAGGAAGCGAAGGAGAGGTAGAGAGGCGCCTGCAGGTAGGAGGAGGAGGAGGAGGGCCCAGCTCCTCCATCGATTATTCAAGACACCGGGACGGCCTTGTGAATGGGCTCAGCCAGAGTCAATATATACACGCCGTAATTGCCCTCGTTATGAATAACATAATGACATTTAACTTAGGGGGGCAAAATGTGTAGAATAAAGGGAGGTAAATTGTCTAGGTGGAGAAAATAACATTGTTTTTTTTCTTAAATAATGAAGTCATTTATGCAAATAAAAAATGTTGAAATACACGATTTGTCCTTTTGTTATGAATTTAAAGTAAAAAAAAAAACTACTTCAGAATGACCAAACTCCAGATTACGTAAGAGGCCTGTACTCTCACTACCTTCAGTGAAGCTACACATCTTAATTTAAAGAGTAACGCAGGGGACTATAATACGAGAACCGTGAACCCAGCTCACTTCCAGGTCCAGAACCAGCCAATTTTCCATTGGCTGGTTCCAGTTAAATTGGTGTGCGAGAGGACGTGGTTCACGGTTCTCGTATTACAGTTACCCGCGTTACTATTTTTAAATTAATTTGTGGGTTTGACGATAGAGCGAGCAGAGGCCTGCGTGTTATATGGAGTTTGGTAATTCTCAAGTAATGTATGGTAATTATGAGGACAAAGCGCTAAGCCAGAATGACTATATGTAGCACTTAGGTAACAGGACAAGAAGCTGGGATAGCAGGAGGGGGGGGGGGGATGGGGCATCAATACCAGGGCCAGAACAGTTTTGAAGTTCGTTGTATACCATTCACAACAGTTGTATACCATTCACAACAGTTGTATACCATTTACAACAGTTGTATACTATTTACAACAGTTGTATACCATTTACAACAGTTGTATACCATTTACAAAAGTTGTATACCATTTACAACAGTTGTATACCATTTACAACAGTTGTATACCATTTACAACAGTTGTATACCATTTACAACAGTTGTATACCATTCACAACAGTTGTATATACCATTCACAACAGCTGTATATATATATAACATTCACAACAGCTGTATATACCATTCACAACAGCTGTATGTACCATTCACAACAGCTGTATATATAACATTCACAACAGCTGTATATATAACATTCACAACAGTTGTATATACCATTCACGACAGCTGTATATACCATTCACGACAGCTGTATATACCATTCACGACAGCTGTATATACCATTCACAACAGTTGTATATACCATTCACAACAGTTGTATATACCATTCACAACAGGAGATACACTCATTCTCACACATGAGGCGACACGGGAGGTCCTGAAGCCGTGGGAGTATATACAGTCCTTGCTAGTGTACTGGCCACCTCTCTCCTACCCACACTCCTGCCATTGACAACATTATTTATGTGGTGCCAGCAATGTGGCTCTGGAGGGCGCTCTTTTTCCACTGTCATCCACCATTCAGTTCTTTCCCCAATTAGCAGTTGTATCCATGCTATCCTTGCCCTTTCTGGTCTTGACCCATTCCACTGGTGCCCCTCGAGACCCTGGCCATGCATAATAAAAGCACACCGTCTTGCTTGGAACTCGTGGAACACCGTAGCTGTCACAGTAGACAGTCACAGTAAGCCTGTGGAAAGCAGCAGTCAAGTCGTTTTAGGCTATAATGAATGCCTCAATAATGAATGACTGATGGAAAGATACTTCTCTTGTACTCTCATTACAATGAGAGTACAAGTGCGTGTGTCAGTATGAATACATGCTTGTGCGTACGCGTAACACAGGTGGTACACGCACAAGGGGACACAGGTGGAAGCAGTGTACCCAATTAATGAGCCACACAGACATTAGAAAGAACTTCGTCAGTGTCAGTACTTAGTAAATGCTTTGGAAGTGATGGGATGGAGGCTGAATTCATACACAATTTCAAATATAGATATGATAGAGCTCGAGAAGCTCAGGAACCTGTACACCAATAGATTGACAGTCGAGAGGCGGGACCAAGGAGCAGAGCTCAACCCCCGCAAGCACAAATAGGTGAATACATATAGGTGAATACAGCAACGCTGGGATCAAAAGAGTGGTTATCCCTCTAACCAGCGCCCGCCTCCCGACGGCTCAAACCTCCAGGTTAGGTCTGCCAGTTTGCCATCTGTGTTTGACTAATTCTCAACCAGAGAAGAAGCTTTGAATGCCGCCACGTTAAGCTTACCTTCAGGTGGTCTGAGCTCCCTCTTCTCCCCCCCAGTCCTCCCCTCCCCCAGTCCTCCCCTTCCCCACTTCTCCCCTTCCCCAGTTCTCCCCCTCCCCCCACCCAAACCCCCCCCCCCTTCTCCTGCAATGCAAAAATTACGACTGGTCGAAGGAGGAGGGGAAGGGGGGGGGTCAAACATCAGCTCAGTCACATTTTTTATTATTAACATCTTTATTAACAAAATTAATTAAAATTTTGCCTAATCTGAGGATTTAAATTAAGTCTTATTAAAGTGAGGATAATGGTGGTATTCACTGTCACACAGGACAGAGGGTCATACACAAGACAATAGGTCTAAACTGTAGGCTGAAGTACATATATATCATGGTTACAATCAATGCTTTAATGTACGAATATCTGAAAACAACTTTCTATTGTGCACTGCCACACAAGGGCAGGGCGTCTTACAAGTTCATAAGTGATGCAGCTTAGAATATAAATAAAATTGTTCTTCATTCTTTAAAATGGACAATCAGATTTTGGATAAATTGTTAGGATGTCATCCAGAACACCTGAGTCAATGAAATAGTTACACAGTTGGTGGTACAAGAGGCCAGGAGGTCTAAAATCTTTTACGGTTTCACATTCAACAGTATAGTGTTCTAGAGAATGCATTAAAGGTTTGTCACAGAGTTTGCAATCAGAATATTCTGGTAGTGGCTCAGCCTCACTAACCTGCCAGATGTGTCTATAGCCAAGGCGAATTACCCCAATGACTACATCACATTGCCTGGTCCGGTTAATCCAGGCTCAACGCATCACAAAGACACAGGCAGACGAGGTGCCAACCTGTCCTCTTACAGATTATGTATAAATTTGGCTGTTTGCCCGTATGGCCAAAAATAAAATTTGATTTTTTTAAATTTTTTAAATTTGAAAATTTGAAGTAATTTGAAAATGAAAAATAATTGAAAATAAATTTTGGATTTTTTCTTCCAAAACAACAAGTTAAGGGTCCTCTGGTAGGTTAGGAAGACGAAGTTTTCCTAAGGTTTTAAAACGTCATGAAAACCGTTAATTGAAAGTTTCCTCAACCAACCTTGCCGAGTAAACCAAAGGTCCCAAACAGAAAACGGGTCAGTACATCACTTTTGTGAACTGATTTCATTTCAAAATACTGTACGTCCATTTTTGGCCATAGCGCGCATACGAGCGAAAAGCGACGTTATTTTGAGAGGACGGGTTGTGCCGACACCGGCACACACAGCGCACCTCAGACGCAGCGCACCACACACGCAGCGCACCACAGACACAGACAGACGCAATGCACCACAGACACCTGCAGACGCAGCGCACCACAGACGTAACGCACTTCAGACACCAGCAGACACAGGCAGACACAGCTCACCAGACATCAGTAGACACAGTCAACATTGTACGAAAGCGTCAAATGTTTCCAGGAAAAACCCGGGTTCCTGTAACAAGGTCGCGCAAGGATTAAACAAAATTTCACTTCAAGCTAATTTCCCCGGATTCGTACTGGGCCTCTTACCTGGCCTAGCACAGCGTTGCCAAGGTGGAGGCGCCTCGGCGTCTTCACAGGACCTCAGCCACAAACCTCGGGCCATCAGGTCCAGCGAAAATCGTTACCTCGTGGGCACGAGTAACGGCAGCCTTCGTTTACATAAGCGAAAGAATTACTCGGCAGTTCCCGGTTCCGTCAGTGGTAACCGGGAGACAGCGAGACAGAACGGAACACAAACGTGGCTACACTGTTCCCAGGACCAGCTGATACCCTTGTTTGCTTTCGGAAGATTTTCCTTTTGGATAATACATGGACTTCGCGGGTGATGATGGAGCAGAGGGCCACCACAGGGGCCACCACAGGGGGCCCCAGCTGGAGGAGTGGCCCCCAGTGTGGGTGTAGAGGGCGTTAGGGTGTGGGGGGTGGGGGGGGGTGGCCACTACACCTGCTCTCCGGCTCGGGTCAGAAAACACGCCAAAACCTGTGAAACCCGTGAGCGTGCCGGGGCCCACCTGCAACACCCGACCACCACAAAATCAACCACTAGACTTAAACCCCTCTAAGTTTAACCCGGGAAAGACGACTTTAAGAGCATCTGTTGTTTAGTATCCTGATGCCCCGGGACCTTCTTAAGGAAAGTGAGGCGAGTTCAGTGCCATTCTCTCCGGCACCTTGGGTCAATCGCCTCCCGTTATGCGGCCAGTTGGGCCGACCTTACGCACGGCCGTGGCTTAGCACTATCTAGAACAAAACGCTTCATTTTGCGGGGCCTTCTTGAGAGAGCACACTAATTACCCGAGGCCTTTCATCCCGGCCCCGTGAATATCTTAAGGAAGTCGACCTTTTTGTTCTTACAATTCTAAGAAAATGAAACGAGAGGTTGCCTGAAGAAGAGAGAGAAGTTTGGGAAGTTGCCAGTAGGGGGGGGGAGAGTGGGGGGTGATGTGAGTTGGGGTTAGGGGTGACGTGGGGGGAGATGAGGGCGGGGCAGGGTGAGATATGTGCGGAAATCATGATGAGGGCAGGGCTAAGTGATGAGGGATTGCCAGCAGTGAAGAGGGTTAACGAAGGGTGATGAGGGGGGGGGGGGGATGAGATGTGGTGAGGGGTGATGAAGGGTGACGGTGAATGGGGAGGGGGGGGGGGGTGCGTTACACTGTCACTAACTCCTTAGTGCATATCTCCCCCCCCCCCCCGCCTGCCAGTCACACCCCCGTCGTAAACATCAATGACATAAGTCACGTTTGCATTAGGTTATTCAAGGGTATTTTTACTGCAAATATATTAACCTTTTTTCTTGTTCATGCCTAGGGAAAAATTTGTGGATCTGCAAACCTTAAAGTTTTGATGGTGACACCACCATCTTAGCCAGTCAGGAGCGTACGATCACAAGACATTCTTATTGAGTGCGTTATCAGACATAAGGTGTCGGCACTAATTAGAGGAGCTGCAGGTACAACCACTTGGAGTCTGGATTGATTCACTCTGGCAGGGAAGTTCAAGCGGGAGCCTTGGGCTACTTTTAGAAAAAAAAATCCTGATGTGTGAAGCTCGGTGAATATGTTGTTCTGCATCAATACTACCCCCCCCCCCTCGTGTTGATGTATTGCCCCCAACATAAAGAGGAAGACAAAAAGACTCATATAGTAACAGGAACTATCAAACTTTGGAACATTTTCAAGTCGTCGTGGATGAGCACAACAAAAGTGTTCTACAGCCAACATACGTGTCAGAAATTGTTGTCTGGGACACCTCTGTTCTTGCACTGAAAAAAAAAAATTCTCCAATCCCAAGGAAAAATCCATAAAGAGCACACTCTTCTTGGTACCAAGCAACAGTGCATTGGAAATTTCCGGGTGGACCCCCCGTGACGGGTGAGCACCAACACAGTCTAAGCTGCAGTCTGATCCCCTCTGGGTGGAGTTTGATCAGTAAGTTGGATTATTGCCTTTATTTTCAGACTGACCGCTCCGTGTTAATGCGAAGGCAGTGTGTGTTAGCCAGGCTACATCTTACCAGAAATTAGAGTTTTCTTGCTTGAATCCTAGTATTTATAAGGGTAGATTTGTGCATGTTTCTTGCCAGAGTTTGCCTGTATTCTCACTATTATGATTATTGTAATTCTCCAGTTATTTTACAACGCCATGACTGCACTTATCCTTTGTTCACACACAGACTAACAGAACAAAGTAATTATTCCTTAATTTGTATTGTGAAATTACATGTGATTATTCTGACGATCCTTGTCTGATTTGTTCATATTTCTCTGCAAAATACAGTTTACTCTATTCACTGTTATTTTACGATACTTTATGTAATTCATGTACTGAATGACAATATACATAGTGATTGTTCCAATCTAGTTTAGTGGAGCGCGCCCTCTAGAGTCGCCACAACGACACAAAAATAATGTGCTAAATTGCCCGAATTTAACCTAACTTAGGACCCACGAATAGAAAACGGGACGGCCTGTCAATTTTGTGAGCCGCTCTGATTTGATACATAATATTTTTTTCCCCGTCGTTGGGGATTTTGACGTCAAGATACAATGTATTATTCGGGAGGACGGGCTGCTCGGGGGCATATTAATATTAATAGCCCCATATTAATGGGGCTATTTACGAGGAGTTTGTTATATTAACAGTTATCCTTGTTCCAATGTTAGTATTATTGATCAAGGAACGTGATATCATCTCCCTTTTGAGCTAAAATCACTGACTGACTTTAACCTGTGATATACTTGACCTGAGCCACACTGTTACTGGCATTGACCAGAGGGGGGGGACGGGAGTTGTTTTTGTCTACCACAGACGTGGAAATTGATTAATACAATCTTAAGCAGGCTATACACCTTTTTCTGTTCTCCAGGGACAGGGTTAGAGATGTGTCCTCCGTGGACAGTAGTGAATTATTGAGCACTCAACCACAGAAAGTGGGTTGGGGTGAGGAGGTTGCACAGTCGTGTGCCAGAGAGTTTAACCCAAAGGTTATCTAAACCACACACACACACACACACACACACACACACACACACACACACACACACACACACACACACACACACACACATACACACACACACATACACACACACACACACACACACAGGCCGACTCCATACACAGTTTCAAATGCAGATATGATAAGAGCCCAGTAGGCTCAGGAATCTGTACACCAGTTGATTGACAGTTGAGAAGCACACACGTGTGTGTGTACTTACCTAATTGTACTTACCTAATTGTGCTTGCGGGGGTTGAGCTCTGGCTCTTTGGTCCCGCCTCTCAACCGTCAATCAACTGGTGTACAGATTCCTGAGCCTATTGGGCTCTATCATATCTACATTTGAAACTGTGAATGGAGTCAGCCTCCACCACATCACTTCCTAATGCATTCCATTTCCTAACTACTCTGACACTGAAAAAGTTCTTTCTAACGTCTCTGTGGCTCATTTGGGTACTCAGCTTCCACCTGTGTCCCCTTGTTCGCGTCCCACCAGTGTTGAAAAGTTCGTCCTTGTTTACCCGGTCGATTCCCCTGAGGATTTTGTAGGTTGTGATCATGTCCTACAAAATCATGTCCTGTGTGTGTGTGTGTGTGTGTGTGTGTGTGTGTGTGTGTGTGTGTGTGTGTGTGTGTGTGTGTGTAATAGACTCGTTCCTCTCATTGTTTGCTGATGATACAAAAGTTATGAGGAGGATTAAGACAGAGGAAGATAGTATGAGGCTACAAGACACCTTAGACAAATTGAATGGTCCAACAAATGGCTACTAAAGTTCAACCCAAGTAAATGTAAGGTAAAGGAACTAGGCAGTTGAAACAAGAGGCCAGACACAGGATACCGAATGAATGATGAAGTCCTTCATGAAACGGGGGGAGAGAGATCTAGATGTTGAAATCACGCCAAACCTGTCTCCTGAAGCTCACATCAAAAGAATATCATCGGTGTATGCAAGGCTGGCTAACATCATCATCGGTGTATGCAAGGCTGGCTAACATCATCGGTGTATGCAAGGCTGGCTAACATCGTGACCTCCATTCAGGAAACTGTGTAAGGAATCCTTCAGAACCTTGTATATCACTTATGTAAGGCCAACCCTGGAGTATGCGGTCCCAGCATGGATCCCGTATCTTGTCAAGTACAAGACGAAGTTGGAAAAAGTTAGGAGGTATGCCACTAGGCTAGTCCCAGAACTAAGAGGCATGAGTTACGAGAAAAGGCTGCCTGAAATGCACCTCACGTCGCTGGAAGACAGGAGAGCTCGTGGAGACAGGATCACTATCCACAAAATTCTCAGAGGAATTGATAAGGTAGATAATGATAAACTGGTTAACACGGGGGTACGCGAAGAAGGGGACACAGGTGGAAACTTGGTACCCAAATGAGCCACAGGGACGTTAGAAAGAACTTTTTTCAGTATCAGAAGTTAGCAGACGGAATGCATTAGGCAGTGATGTGTAATGCTTAGTAGCGAGGGGATAGTGGGAGGAGGTGGGGGTCGAGGAGATAAGGATATAATAGATAAGGATTACTTAAACGAGAATTCAGGGGAATAAAAACCAAGTGGAAGAGTTTAAAGTTTCCATCTAAGGAAATAAATGAACACACAAGGATGAAATAAATGAGAGGAAGAAGGAAGGGGACGAGAAAGACGGGAGTGTGAGACAAGCGGAGGAGAGAACCTTAACGTTAAGTCAACACAGAAAGTGTTATTCCAGGAGGTATGGGATGTGCTGGTGTTGAAAAAGAGAGTCGTTACTTAGTGTTGTTAAAGATCCGCTACCTAGAACAAAAAGTTCCAAGTAACACGGGCTATGGTGAGCCCGTAGTGCCTATGTTACTTAGTGGACAAAATACAAGCAGCGCGCGCACACGCCGCTACAAGCACCTGTACGACAGTACTTATCTACCTGTCAGTCACTAAGGCGGCGTGCTCGTCTCACATCAACCAGCATACGTACATAATTTATGTTCATTTCATTTACCGACTTATCGGGGAAGATAATTGAGCATCTGGCAGTTCAGGCAACCATTACACGAATCAGGCAACGAGCCATTGCAGGCAACCACCAATATTGCAACAACTGAAGTTAACACAAGAACAGTGTGTTCCAAGACCCAGCAACATCCTCGTGTGGCAGGCAAAGTGTGCACCTCAATCAGCCTCCTACAAGCCAGTCCCCAGGGCCAGGCAGGGGCCCTCCTACAAGCCAGTCCCCAGGGCCAGGCAGGGGCCCTCCTACAAGCCAGTCCCCAGGGCCAGGCAGGGGCCCTCCTACAAGCCAGTCCCCAGGGCCAGGCAGGGGCCCTCCTACAAGCCAGTCCCCCAGGGCCAGGCAAGAGCCTCCTACAAGCCAGTCCCCCAGGGCCAAGCAAGGGCCTCCTACAAGCCAGTTCCCCAGGGCCAGGCAAGGGCCTCCTACAAGCCAGGCCCCCAGGGCCAGGCAAGGGCCTCCTACAAGCCAGTCCCCCAGGGCCAGGCAAGGGCCTCCTACAAGCCAGCTCCCCAGGGCCAGGCAAGGGCCTCCTACAAGCCAGTTCCCCAGGGCCAGGCAAGGGCCTCCTACAAGCCAGTCCCCCAGGGCCAGGCAAGGGCCTCCTACAAGCCAGTTCCCCAGGGCCAGGCAAGGGCCTCCTACAAGCCAGTCCCCAGGGCCAGGCAAGGGCCTCCTACAAGCCAGTCCCCAGGGCCAGGCAAGGGCCCTCCTACAAGCCAGGCCCCCAGGGCCAGGCAGGGGCCCTCCTACAAGCCAGTCCCCAGGGCCAGGCAGGGGCCCTCCTACAAGCCAGTCCCCAGGGCCAGGCAGGGGCCCTCCTACAAGCCAGTCCCCCAGGGCCAGGCAGGGGCCCTCCTACAAGCCAGTCCCCCAGGGCCAGGCAAGGGCCTCCTACAAGCCAGTTCCCCAGGGCCAGGCAAGGGCCTCCTACAAGCCAGGCCCCCAGGGCCAGGCAGGGGCCCTCCTACAAGCCAGTCCCCCAGGGCCAGGCAGGGGCCCTCCTACAAGCCAGTCCCCCAGGGCCAGGCAAGGGCCTCCTACAAGCCAGTTCCCCAGGGCCAGGCAAGGGCCTCCTACAAGCCAGGCCCTCAGGGCCAGGCAGGGGCCCTCCTACAAGCCAGTCCCCCAGGGCCAGGCAGGGGCCCTCCTACAAGCCAGTCCCCCAGGGCCAGGCAAGGGCCTCCTACAAGCCAGTTCCCCAGGGCCAGGCAAGGGCCTCCTACAAGCCAGGCCCCCAGGGCCAGGCAGGGGCCCTCCTACAAGCCAGTCCCCCAGGGCCAGGCAAGGGCCTCCTACAAGCCAGTTCCCCAGGGCCAGGCAAGGGCCTCCTACAAGCCAGGCCCCCAGGGCCAGGCAGGGGCCCTCCTACAAGCCAGTCCCCCAGGGCCAGGCAAGGGCCTCCTACAAGCCAGTTCCCCAGGGCCAGGCAAGGGCCTCCTACAAGCCAGGCCCCCAGGGCCAGGCAGGGGCCCTCCTACAAGCCAGTACCCCAGGGCCATGCAAGGGCCTCCTACAAGCCAGTTCCCCAGGGCCAGGCAGGGGCCCTCCTACAAGCCAGTCCCCCAGGGCCAGGCAGGGGCCCTCCTACAAGCCAGTCCCCCAGGGCCAGGCAGGGGCCCTCCTACAAGCCAGGCCCCCAGGGCCAGGCAAGGGCCACCATTTGGTCAGCCAGAGAGAAACGAAACAAATTACCCAAAACAATTGTCCGTCCATTCATATGCGCCATTAAGGCTTCCGAGGCTGTGTTTATTCACAGATTGTGGACTAAGCACTAAGACAATGGATTTGCTCACTTTAAAATTTCCCCCAAACAATGTAAAGTCGCGTAAGAAAGGCGAGGTCGGCGTACGAGCGTCTCCAAGTTGCTCCCGTTATTGTTTCCAGCCCTATACGAAGCCCAGGAAAAGGCAGAGTTAAGTCTAAGAATTGCTAAAGTTGACTTTCATTCGTTGGTTCTATTTTTTTTGTTTCGTTGTGTTTGTTTTACCGAGTTACATTTTACCAGCGGGATAAAGACAAGAGTGGCAGCGAGGGGATACGTGAGTGTCGTAGGACATGGAGTGTTACCGTGTCGGAGCTCAGTCGATTAAGGCAGCGTCTGGGATGCTCACAGACGTAGGTTCGAATCCTCGTCACGGCCCTTGTGGATTTGTTCGATCCGTGAGTGTTCACACCAACGTGTTACTTCGTCGAGTCTGGACCCTCGGGCCCCAACACCACGGGAGTGGTTGTGCCACAAGCATGTTTTCCTCCAGCAATCTGAAGGAATGTTGTATTTTATGCCAACGTGCAGCCTCGTCCGTGCCTCGCGCAGCCAGCCTCGCCCGTGCCTCGTGCAGCCAGCCTCGCCCGTGCCTCGTGCAGCCAGCCTCGCCCGTGCCTCGTGCAGCCAGCCGGGGCCAGCCGGAAGTGGCGCGGGCCCGGGGCCAGCCGGAAGTGGCGCGGGCCCGGGGCCAGCCGGAAGTGGCGCGGGCCCGGGGCCAGCCGGAAGTGGCGCGGGCCCGGGGCCAGCCGGAAGCGGCGCGGGCCCGGGGCCAGCCGGAAGCGGCGCGGGCCCGGGGGCAGCCGGAAGCGGCGCGGGCCCGGGGGCAGCCGGAAGCGGCGCGGGCCCGGGGCCAGCCGGAAGCGGCGCGGGCCCGGGGCCAGCCGGAAGCGGCGCGGGCCCGGGGCCAGCCGGAAGCGGCGCGGGCCCGGGGCCAGCCGGAAGCGGCGCGGGCCCGGGGCCAGCCGGAAGCGGCGCGGGCCCGGGGCCAGCCGGAAGCGGCGCGGGCCCGGGGCCAGCCGGAAGCGGCGCGGGCCCGGGGCCAGCCGGAAGCGGCGCGGGCCCGGGGCCAGCCGGAAGCGGCGCGGGCCCGGGGCCAGCCGGAAGCGGCGCGGGCCCGGGGCCAGCCGGAAGCGGCGCGGGCCCGGGGCCAGCCGGAAGCGGCGCGGGCCCGGGGCCAGCCGGAAGCGGCGCGGGCCCGGGGCCAGCCGGAAGCGGCGCGGGCCCGGGGCCAGCCGGAAGCGGCGCGGGCCCGGGGCCAGCCGGAAGCGGCGCGGGCCCGGGGCCAGCCGGAAGCGGCGCGGGCCCGGGGCCAGCCGGAAGCGGCGCGGGCCCGGGGCCAGCCGGAAGCGGCGCGGGCCCGGGGCCAGCCGGAAGCGGCGCGGGCCCGGGGCCAGCCGGAAGCGGCGCGGGCCCGGGGCCAGCCGGAAGCGGCGCGGGCCCGGGGCCAGCCGGAAGCGGCGCGGGCCCGGGGCCAGCCGGAAGCGGCGCGGGCCCGGGGCCAGCCGGAAGCGGCGCGGGCCCGGGGCCAGCCACGCCACTTTCATTTTAAGAGAATGGCCTGCTAATATTATACCACCAATCTGCCATTAATGTATATTATATTTAAAAGCAACAACTTTCAATAGCGTATTATAATCGAGTTCATCAATAAAAAGAGAAATCGAAACTGGCGATAACGTCGGCGGCAGTGATTCTCAAGCTGCTGTTCACCAACACGCTTCGCTCCACTATGCTGTTTATCCTGTGTTTTTAATATCAAAGAAAAGCGTAAATTCGGCGTTGAATTAATGTGCAGACGATGAGTCACAAAAACGGGGCTGAGGATATGATGACCGACCCCTGCAGAAAGAGGAGTCCTCATCTACCCAGCCCGTCCTCATTATAAAAGACCAAAGTCCATTCCATCCACCCGCCAAACCCCCTGTTTATGAATGAAAACCGGTTTACACACGACTCACAACTGATGACGTCCGAACACTTCCGGAACAAGTACTTCGCTGACGACTTTTATTCGAACCACAACACTGTAAATGCTTCACCCACGTACTACAAATACAAATAATCGCCAACAGAACCCAAACACCTAACCTAACCAGTGCCTAAATATACACAATATGCTAATATATAATAGTATTAATATATATTTGAGAAAATTCCTGCTTTGGCTGAACATGTTACAAATGATGAATGCGTCTTTGGGGTCGACCACGGGATGGAATGGACGTGGTATGAGGACGGATTGCTCTACCGACCAGTCTTAAGTATGACCCACGTAATTAAAATTGTATTTTATAGTATTTTACAGTTGCCATCTCGAGGCAAGTGTGAATGAGCACTTCCTTGCATCATTATCATTGCATCCAAAATGTAGAGTAAATATTACCTCTTTACAGCCTTCCTACACCCTCCCAACTACTAAAATTGTGCCAATTTTCTGGAGTTTATTTTTCTACCTTGTAAGGTGTAATTACCGTGACGACACGCATGTTCCCGTTTTTAAATATATTTGAGAACGTTTCACCACACTGCAACAGCAGTAACAAATAGTCGAATTAAAAATTAAGCTGTAATCCCAGCTTTCCTCCTTCCCCGTCCCCCCTCCCCTCCCCTCTTCACACACACACACACACACACACACACACACACACACACACACACACACACACACAAGACGGGTGACAGACATGAGGCACTGAACTTCAGGTCAGTGTCCCTAATTTACATACCATGCAAGGTGATTGAAAAGACTGTGAAAAAATCTTACTAGAACATCTGTAGATAACATTGCTAGCATGGGTTCAGCTATGTCAAATCTTGCCTCACAGGAGTCAAAGGTATGCCACTAGACTAGTTCCAGAACTTTGACGCACGAGTTACGAGGGAAGGCTTCGTGAATTGAACCTTACGACGCTGGGAGACAATAGAGAAGATTATCACAAATTTCTAAGGAAAATCGATAGAGTAGATACATTATTTAACACATGAGATACTCGCACAAGGGGACACAGGTGGAATCTGGGTACCCAAATGAGTCACAGATATTACAAATATGTTTTCAGTGTCAGAGTAATTGATAAATGAAATGCATTAGGAAATGGTGTGGTGGGGGCAGACTCCATACACAGTTTAAAATGTAGATGTACCCCATAGGCTGAATAGGAAGGATTAAGACTGAGGAGGACAGCATGAGGCTTCAAGAAGATCTGGACAAATTGAAGGAATGGTTCAACAAATGCTTGTTAGAGTTTAACCCAAGCAAATGTAATGTAATTAAGATAGGTGTAGGGAGCAGGAGGCCAGATACAAGATACCATTTGGGAGATGAAATCCTTCTAGAATGAGAGAAAGAGAGAGACCTGAACGTTGATATCACGCCAGATCTGTCCCCCGTAGCCCATATCAAGAGGATAACATCAGCGGCACATGCCAGGTTGGCCAACATAAGAACGGCCCTTAGAAATTTGTGTAAGGAATCACTCAGAGCCTTATATACCACGTATGTCAGACCAATCCTAGTGTATGCAGCTTCAGCATGGAGTCCATATCTCGTCAAGCGTAAGGCTAAATTGGAGAAGGTTCAGAGGTTTGCCACCAGACTAGTACTCGAATTGAAGGGTATGAGCTACGAGTTAAGACGACATAAATTAAACCTCACTTCGCTGGAAGACAGAAGAGTTAGGGGTCCATGATCACCACATACATGATTCTCAGGAATTGAGAGGGTAGATAAAGACAGTTTATTTAACACACGGGGCACACGCACTAGGGAACACAGGTGGAAATTGAGTGCCCAAATGAACCACAGAGATATTAGAAAGAACTTTTTCAGTATGAGAGTAGTTAACTAATGGAATGCACTAGGAAGTGATGTGGTGGAGGCTGACTCCATACACAGTTTCAAATGTAGATATGATAGAGCCCAGTAGGCTCAGGAACCTGTACACCAGTTGATTGACAGTTGAGAGGCGGGACCAAAGAGCCAGAGCTCAACCCTCGCAAGCACAACGAGGTGAGTACACGGCCGTGACCGCACATGCCCTGGTGTACATACTCCAGGGCTCGTACGCTTGTAGGTGTCTGTAAATATTACATATTTTAAGGCTGATGAGTAAAATTAGTATTATGAAGGCATAAGACCTTTAATGATTAGATAAGTAATGAAGCAAGAGCTTCCCCACACAGGGAGGAGGGCGTGTAGGGAGCAGGCAGGTGAGGCTCGCTCACACCAAAGGAAATAAGTATTATTTATCCAGGAAAATGTTGTGTCGAAATATATTTAATGATCGTCTAAGCATTTTATGACGTGGTTTCCTCAATCAAATAATTAATAACAAATACGCATACAACTTCCTTGTTTATCATAAAACTATTATTTAAAGTGTGATTAGCATTTTATGATAGTAATTATAATGACTGCATTTAATAAGTGTACTAGCTGTGTAAAATTATAATTTGGTTAATATATAATTACACTGAAAACTTAGAGAAAACTCTAGCTCTATATAATATAAAAATGATTAAAATGTAAATTAAAGAAGATTGTAAATTAGAGAAAAATGTAAGTAGATTATGTTGGACAACCGTATTAACATGATATATCTTGCAAGTGCACCTATCTTGAGATCTTCTTATCTTGAGATGATTTCGGGGCTTTAGTGTCCCCGCGGCCCGGTCCTCGACTAGGCCTCCACCCCCAAGAGGCAGCCCGTGACAGCTGACTAACACCCAGATACCTATTTTACTGCTAGGTAACAGCGGCATAGGGTGAAAGAAACTCTGCCCATTGTTTCTCGCCGGCGCCCGGGATCGAACCCAGTACCAACGATGAAAGTAACACCCGTGTAAATAATTAGCAAAGCTATGGACACTTAACAGTAACGGCGGCTACTACTAACACGGCCGGAATTAGTGATGCAGCACTTCCAGATCAGCGGAAGCGACCGTGTACAAGGGCCAGAACTGGCAATCAACATAGTGACAATGAGAATCAATATGACCCACAACGTAAACACGGACATAACCATGGCTAAAACAGAACGCGTGGCCACCCAAATCGTTCCCTTAACTTAGAGTATAATCATGGCCACACCGGCACGCAAGACCAGTGGCCAACTTGGCCACTAGTAACTACAACACGGGGCCACACCTGCCAATTTAACAAGGGAAACGACAAAGCTCGTTGCATGTGTAATTAACAGCAGTCAAGACTCTTAATCTCTCTTCGTTCCGCGAGACTATTATTCCTCTGCTTTAATTATCTAATTATCCATAATTATCTGTAATTATCAGCCACTGATGATACACACACACACACACACACACACACACACACACACACACACACACACACACACACACGCACACACACACACACACACACTACACGGCAGTCGTGTACGTCTTTTATACATTCAATAATCGTTGGTTAATTTTGCAAAATTAAGGAAATTTGCGTATTATTTTAATAATATACATAGAAGAAGCATTACCGGGTGAGTTCATTCAACTCATTCCAACTAATTGACGGTATAATCTTCACTCTAATATTGTATATGTCTGATGTATATATTAAGTTAAACTTTGTTAATATCATTAATTCAAATTATTTTAAACTTTGGGTAACAGCAGACAAATTATTTTTTTTAAATTCACATTCAAATGCCCAATTTATATTAACTATTATTTAGACGATTGATAAGGAAAGTCGAGTCATTGAGCTCCATTGAATGTTTTAATGATGTTATTAAAGCCGTAATGCTAGAGACATCAGGAGTGATATCGCCCACTGGCTGCCGCTATAATGCCTCTCCTCCTCGTATGTCTCGGGTAGCACTTCATAGGGGCCGAGGCATTTACGTCAAAACGTCATATGCTTGGCATTCGTCAAGCATTTACGTTTCCTCTTGCGAAACCTGTGCATCTCTGTTCAGTCATGGCGGCTATAGTCTGTATTCAACAGGGGAAGGAGAGTGATACAAAAAAGGGGGAAGTACTTAAAGATGAAAGAATAGATGTATAGAAATAGAAAAAGTCCACGCGTACGAGAATTTAGATATGAAGGAAGGGAGGGAGGGAGGAAGGAAGGAAGGAAGGAAGGAAGGAAGGAAGGAAGGAAGGAAGGAAGGAAGGAAGGAAGCAAGCAAGCAAGCAAGCAAGCAAGCAAGCGTAGGTGGTGTTTGGGTTGAGGATAGTATTAGTGGGTGGTGGTAACTGTGATGATGACAGTACAAGTAAGAGTGGTGAGGGTACCAGAGCCTCGTAGCCTCACTATCGTCTCTATGTGTGGCCGTCAGCGGCGGGCTGGTCTAAATGTTCACCTCTGAAGAGTTGTTAATGGCAGCATATTTCCTGCCGGAGGCGGCGCACGGGACCTCTCTTGGTAAACAAATCCACAAGGGCCGTGATGAGGGTTCGAACCTACGTCCGAGAGGGTAGGCTCTCTTGGTTACTTTAGATCAGCAGCTGTATTGACAAAATTATCCCAATCTAAACGCTCGGACACTCCAGGACATGCGCTCGGACACTCCAGGACATGCGCTCGGACACTCCAGGACATGCGCTCGGACACTCCAGGACATGCGCTCGGACACTCCAGGACATGCGCTCGGACACTCCAGGACATGTGCTCGGACACTCTAGGACATGTGCTCGGACACTCCAGGACATGTGCTCGGACACTCTAGGACATGTGCTCGGACACTCTAGGACATGTGCTCGGACACTCTAGGACATGTGCTCGGACACTCTAGGACATGTGCTCGGACACTCTAGGACATGTGCTCGGACACTCTAGGACATGTGCTCGGACACTCTAGGACATGTGCTCGGACACTCTAGGACATGTGCTCGGACACTCTAGGACATGTGCTCGGACACTCTAGGACATGTGCTCGGACACTCTAGGACATGTGCTCGGACACTCTAGGACATGTGCTCGGACACTCTAGGACATGTGCTCGGACACTCTAGGACATGTGCTCGGACACTCTAGGACATGTGCTCGGACACTCTAGGACATGTGCTCGGACACTCCAGGACATGCTCGGACACTCCAGGACATGTGCTCGGACACTCCAGGACATGTGCTCGGACACTCCAGGACATGTGCTCGGACACTCTAGGACATGTGCTCGGACACTCTAGGACATGTGCTCGGACACTCCAGGACATGTGCTCGGACACTCTAGGACATGTGCTCGGACACTCCAGGACATGTGCTCGGACACTCTAGGACATGTGCTCGGACACTCCAGGACATGTGCTCGGACACTCCTGGTCAGGCACGGACATAGATCTATAACGACACTGAACACGGCGACACAAGCACCAACTGGACACACGACTGGGCACGGCGAGGAAGGCACTACAACAGCAGGACACGTACACAAGGCCTACAGGACGACGGCACGGCAGGATGCGGCACGGCAGGGCGGGGAATGCAGGGTCATACACACGTATGGGCACGGCTGGAGCCTTGAGAACATGGCACAGGCACGGAAGGACGCAACTAATTATAATTTCTACCACTCATGCAAACTTCGCCTAAAATGGGTAAATTATGGGGCTGACGTTTTTGTGGCGAGACTGACGTGTTGTGTGTGTGTGTGTGTGTGTGTGTGTGTGTGTGTGTGTGTGTGTGTGCGTGTGTGCGTGTGTGTGTGTGTGTGTGTGTGTGTGTGTGTGTGTGTGTGGTATGTGTGTGTGTGTGTGTGTGTGTGTGTGTGTGTGTGTGTGTGTGTGTGTGTGTGTGTGTGTGTTGGTGTGTGTTGTGTGTGTTGTGTGTGTGTTGTGTGTGTTGTGTGTGTTGTGTGTGTTGTGTGTGTTGTGTGTGTTGTGTGTGTTGTGTGTGTGTGTGTGTGTGTGTGTGTGTGTGTGTGTGTGTGTGTGTGTGTTGTGTGTGTTGTGTGTGTTGTGTGTGTTGTGTGTGTGTGTGGCGTGTGGCGTGTGTGTGTGTGTGTACTCACCTAATTGTACTCACCTAATTGTGCTTGCGGGGGTTGAGCTCTGGCTCTTTGGTCCCGCCTCTCAACTGTCAATCAACTGGTGTACAGATTCCTGAGCCTACTGGGCTCTATCATATCTACATTTGAAACTGTGTATGGAGTCAACCTCCACCACATTCAAGCTAACTGTGTGTGTGTGTGTGTGTGTGTGTGTGTGTGTGTGTGTGTGTGTGTGTGTGTGTGTGTGTGTGTACTCACCTAGTTGTACTCACCTAGTTGTGTTTGCGGGGGTTGAGCTCTGGCTCTTTGGTCCCGCCTCTCAACCGTCAATCAACAGGTGTACAGATTCCTGAGCCTATCGGGCTCTGTCATATCTACACTTGAAACTGTGTATGGAGTGAGCCTCCACCACATCACCCCCTAATGCATTCCATTTGTCAACCACTCTGACACTAAAAAAGTTCTTTCTAATATCTCTGTGGCTCATTTGGGCACTCAGTTTCCACCTGTGTCCCCTTGTGCGTGTTCCCCTTGTGTTAAATAGACTGTCTTTATCTACTCTATCAATCCCCTTCAGAATCTTGAATGTGGTGATCATGTCCCCCCTAACTCTTCTGTCTTCCAGCGAAGTGAGGTTTAATTCCCGTAATTTGTGTGTGTGTGTGTGTGTGTGTGCGCGCGCGTGTGTGTGCATGTGCGTGTGCGTGCGTGTGGGGGGGGGGTGTATTTGAGAGAGTACACATTTGATCACAAAGCGCAAGTGGAACGTGTTGCTCCCGACATGGGGCAGGAGGTCTGGTGCTGGCGTCACTACGCCATACTGCCTCAAAAGTTCCGGCGGCGATCAGTTTATCCTCACAAACACTGGTAGCGAATGGGTGTGGGTTGAGGGCCCCGGCCGTCCTTCCTGGCGCTCTCAACCTTTGAGGGGTGGCGTGGAGAGGATCCTGGGGTCACACTTACGAAGCAGTTACGCAAGCACTTATGAACCTGTACATCTTTTCTCAATCTTAGGCGGCTTTGTTTACAATTATTAAACAGTTAATGAGCTTTGAAGCACCAGGAGGCTGTTTTATAACAATAGCAACAGTTGATTGGGAACTTTCCATGCTTGTAAACTCTTTAATAACTGTAACTAAAGCCGTCAAAGATTGAGGAAAGATGTACACGTTCGTAAGTACTTGCGTAACTGCTTCGTGAATCTGGCCCCTGGCTTCGTGGCTCCCCATATGCTGACGAGTGCTTAGACATGCATAACTTGCGACATTCAAGCTAAGTCCAGTACATTGCAAATCCCCGATGCACTAGAACAAGGCTGTTTATAACAATAATAACCTTGAATTGTTTAGTTTCACGCTCGTAAAGCTTATAATATATGTAAAGAAAGCCGCGATGATTAAGGAAAGCTGTGCAAGTTTCGTAATTGGTGGGGAAATGCTTTACGAATCCTGGGAAGAAGAGAGACATAGCAGCTTGCAGCGACCCCCCTCACGCAGGGTGGGGGGTGGGGGGTGATCTCAACCCGTACATTTAACTCAAAATGTTTCAAGAGAGTAATATGAACAATTACATGACAAACACGCCGAACATACCTGACTGTCAACAAATTTTGAAGTATCCTGCGTATCGTATCTCGCTCGCTCTATAAACATGGACTTTCCTCATACAAAACATTGAATATACGTATGTTTACAAATATACACGAGAAAGCACGAAAATTTTATATATTCGCTATCATGAAGAAAAAAATGGAAAATGAAAATATTATATATATATAAATATATATATATAAATATATATATATATATATATATATATATATATATATATATATATATGTCGTACCTAGTAGCCAGAACTCACTTCTCAGCCTACTATTCAAGGCCCGATTTGCCTAATAAGCCAAGTTTTCCTGAATTAATATATTTACTATAATTTTTTTCTTATGAAATGATAAAGCAACCCTTTTCTCTATGTATGAGGTCAATTTTTTTTTATTGGAGTTAAAATTAACGTAGATATATGACCGAACCTAACCAACCCTACCTAACCTAACCTAACCTATATTTATAGGTAAGGTTAGGTTAGGTAGCCAAAAAAAGCTAGGTTAGGTTAGGTAGATTAGGTAGACGAAAAAACATTAATTCATGAAAACTTGGCTTATTAGGCAAATCGGGCCTTGAATAGTAGGCTGAGAAGTGCGTTCTGGCTATTAGGTACGACATATATATATATATATAATATAACATTACATACGAAGTTTTTTTTAATCTGGCAAGGTAATATTAAGTACAAATCCGTGATGAAAGATGAACCATGCAACTGTGAGCCCGAGTCATTCACGCCGTTACTAACAGTTGACATCCAACACCCCGCCCCCCCCCTCATATACTATTCACGTCAGTGTTCTAAATGAAATGACGAGCCTTACCCCCCCTTCCCCCCACCTCTCCAGCAACACGTGCACCCTGTCGTAAGTCGCCTAAGAATGCCTCAGACTTCCCCCCTTCGGCACAGACTACAAATTAAGACTTGTCACACGTCACGGATGCCGTCGCCTTAACAACCCTCTCTTCAGACTTTGAGTCAAACGATCGAAGGTGACATTTACCTAATATCAGATATAGCCAAGTTGGATTGATTGATGAAGATTAAGCCACCCAAAAGGTGGCACGGGCATGAATAGCCTGTAAGTGGTGGCCCTTTGGAGCCATTACCAGTATCATCAGCTGATACTGGAGATCTGTGGAGGTACGACTGCACCCTACGGAGAGGTCGTGACCTCTGCAAAATGGATTTAGCTGTGGAATTTATATATCTAAATTTCTGGGGATAGTCTAGGCTGATTGATTTGGGAAAGACTTTGCAGTAACTTTTCACCCCAGGCACATAGTTTGCTGCTACCGGGCCTTGTCTAGACTCTGGGGGAGACGGCTGTTGGCGTGTGACTTTGATTAGTCAGTATTTGTATCTGTCCGCCAATCAGAGCGTGACCTGAGGTCACGTGACTCCTGTCGAGCTGCTGCGAGAGGTCCCACTGGCCAAGTTTATTTTTTTATTGACATGTAAAAAAAAAACAAAGTACAAAAACAGGAAACAAGTACAAAATAACAGATAAATACAAACAATCGTGCTAATACATGAAATAAAGCAAACACCAGAAAAACAGACATAAAATACAAACAAGAGGTCACAGGAAAGCACACAGGACACAAGTCAAGAAACCCACAAACAGCATGGGACATAAGACGCATACAATACACAACAAAGAAAAGACAAATACAATAACAAAAATGTACAAGAAAAAATACACAAAAGTTACAACAAATGAACAAGAAATCCAAAAACTACACATAACATAAATAGCATAAAATATGTACAAATAAATAAAGCAAGCACAAAAAAATAATCACACACCTAAGGCAAGAAACACAAAGCATTAATAACAAAAAACAGAACCACACAGGGAACTGAAAATACAGAAAAACAAAAAGCACCAAAACATGCAAACGACCAAAAGGCCGTAAGGACACAAGTACATAAAATAAACGATCACCACACTAAACACACCACTACAGCAGCACAACACCACAACCAGCCACACATAAGACACACAAAGCTGCAAGTATAGACCCACACCCAACCACACAGAACACACAAAAGTCAAACAGGAGGATATTTCTCAGGGTACGTAAACTGCGGATACCTCCGCTTATAAGCCTCCCATACCAAATACTCCAGTTCCGTAGGCATCACGCTCCTCTGCCCACATCCGGCGAGGTGACGCATCCCGAGCCGAACGACGGCGCTTAGAAATAGGCCGGTGATCGTCGGAACTGTCACCCCCTACAAGCGGTGCCCCAGAAGAAACATCGGCAGGCGGCCCCAAAGCCGGGGCAGCACGACCACGCAGAACAGCAGCCTCGATAACGCGGGGCAAAAAGCCACTACCATCCAAGGAGACCGAATTCGGAGAAGGAAGAGACACAGCAGGCGGAAGGGTAGACTCCAGCACACGTGAGGCATCCAGGGAGGGCGACGGAACCGGCAGAGGAGAAGAGGCACGCGTCAACAAGGAAACTACCAGAGGCGACGATTCAAAGGGCGTGGGCGGAGTCTCGCACACCATCGCCCCGACAGCCCCGGGAAGCACACGTTCGTCTGCAGGAGATGCAGGCACCACCCCTACAGCATCATCCAAAGCCACCACGGAAGCAACCGGATGCAGATGCACCTCCGCATCCACCGAACAGCGAAGGTCCGAAGCAGGTGTCCCTAGGTCCCAAGATCTTACCAGTGGGGCAGACAGACCAGGGCCAGACAGATCATGGCCAGACGGAGTGACGGTTCCAGCCGCAGGAACCACACCAGGAACCTGCACAGAGCGAGGATCCACCGGGAAATCCCCACACACAGACAAGTGGGGAAAGTCAGCCTCAGGAAGACCGAAGGGGCCTCAGCACGAGGAGCGTCGCAACCGGCCGCTACGTGGCCCTCAGCACCACACTGGAAACACGTGCGGGTTTGATCTTGATAAAAGATCCACATAGGGAGCCCACGAAACGAAACCCTGGAAGGAATAGGGCTCGTGATCCGCATGACGAGCGTGCGTGCACCCAGCCGGACCCCTGTCAGCCGGCCCGCACTCAAAATGTTGAACAGATGCTTCACCACCGCACCAAACCGCGTAAACAACGACATGAGTTCTGCCTCGGGGAAGGTCACCGGCACGCCATGAACACTCACAAACGTCAAGGGCCCCCAGGGATCCGAGATCTCCACAGACACGGCCGGAATAGGAAGCGAGCGTGCATCCCGGCGAGCCACAAATTCCTGGTAAACAGGTGACGTGGCAAACGACACCGCAACACGGGTAGGCGATATCTTCTCTAGTCCCAGGAGATCGGAGACGTCGACACGGAGCACGTCCAGGAGAGCAATCTCCACAATGGGCCAGTCCACAGCAGCAGAAAAATCCATCCATATAGTATCCACCCGTCGAATACGGCTACCACCAGCTGCGTCCATACCGCCAGGCGGAGCCCCGACTAGCGGGCGCTCCACACCTCCCACAGCAAACCACCACTCAGCAACGGCAAACGACGACTGACAGCTCAAGCCCGACGTCTGCACCCTCTGGTGATGAAGCCAGGCTCCCCACTGGCCAAGTGGAAGTCTACAGCACTGCTCCTGTGCCAGGTAAGTCCACTACCGGCTCACCATAGCCCGTGCTACTTGCCCCGCACCTGTGCCAAGTAAGCTATGGGCTCACCATAGCCCATGCTACTTGGAACTTGTTCCAAGTAGGTGAATCTATAATAACAACACAACAGTGGAAGTCAGTGTCGTCCCAGAACTGGTGGAGTATGGACAGATACACACTGCAAGACATCCTCTATTTGGCGAAGATAAACGCTTCGAGGTGAAGTTGGTCCTAAGACGAGGAGTCTCAGGTTGGACAAGAACGGTCGAGGCTTCAAGAAAAGCTTTTCGCATTCTCAAGACGTAGTGGGGCGCCAGGGGCGGATTCTGGGTGATGAATCTATACTCATTTCAAGAAGGGCCATTTGTTATCGGGCCACTTTTACTCTGGTTGATACCTGGTTGATGGGGTTCTGGGAGTTGTTCTACTCCTCAAGCCCGGTCCGAGGCCAGACTTGACTTGTGAGAGTTTGGTCCACCAAGCTGTTCCTTGGAGCGGCCGCAGGCCCACATACCCACCACAGCCTGGTTGGTCCGGCACTCCTTGAAGGAAACAATCTAGTTTCCTCTTGAAGATGTCCACGGTTGTTCCTATAATATTTCTGATGCTGGTAGGACGTTGAACAACCGCGGACCTCTGATGTTCATACAGTGTTCTCTGATTGTGTCCATGGCACCTCTGCTCTTCACTGATTCTATTCTGCATTTTCTTCCATGTCGTTCACTCCAGTACGTTGTTATTTTACTGTGCAGATTTGGGACCTGTCCCTCCAGTATTTTCCATGTGTATATTATTTGGTATCTCTCTCGTCTCCTTTTTCGATCCCAATAATTTAGGTGCTTTATCTCGTCTATGCGTGTCGTATATGTTCTCTGTATTCCCTCAATTTCAGCAATCTCTCCTGCTCTGAAGGGGGAAGTGAGTACTGAGCAGTACTCAAGTCGGGACAACACAAGTGATTTGAAGAGTACAACCATTGTGATGGGATCTCTGAGCTTGAAGGTTCTCGTGATCCGTCCTATAATTTTTCTGGCTGGTGCAATACTTGCTTGGTTATGCTCCCTAAACGTTAGGTCGTCGGACATTATTCCCTAATCCTAGACATGCTGTTTTCCTACTATGGGCAGATTCGATTGTGTTTTGTACCCTGTATTATGTTTAAGATCCTCATTTTTGCCGTATCTGAGTACCTGGAATTTATCACCATTAAACATCATGTTATTTTCTGCTGCCCAATCGAAAACTTTGTTAATATCTGTTTGTAGTTTATAGTCTTCAGCAGAGGTAATTTTCATGCTGATTTTTGTATCATCTGCAAAGGATGACACGAAGCTGTGATTTGTGTTTCTGTCTATATTTGATATGAGAATAAGGAACAGCAGTGGTGCAAGGACTACCTTGAGGTACAGAGCTTTTAACTGTGCTTGGACTCGATTTTACTTGACTGACTGTTACTCTTTGTGTTCTGTTTGACAAAACACAAAGAGTTGTTCCTGTAATATGAAGATTCCTCTATATAGAGAGGCTATAAGAAACTCTTGAGAAGTAATGTGAGGATTCGTAAATTATCGTAATTATTACTAAGGTTTGTTTGTACACGACCCTTTAATTGACTTTTAGCTAACACAAAATATAGAAAATTATAACTTTTTAGCTCTAACGTTTGCAGCCCATCTTGCGAAATATATGCATGAAAAGGCCCACCAAAAAGAACCCGCTTAATAACTTGTCCGCTGGCAACCCCGCACCGGAAGATGATACAGCGCTTATCTCTCTAATTCCTCCAGTACTAAAAATGCTTTTAACTCGCCAACTCTTTACGGCCGGAAACCGAATTAAAGCCGGAACGACGCCGGGACCGCCGCCGACACGAACGACGCCGGGACCGCCGCCGACACGAACGACGCCGGGACCGCCGCCGACACGAACGACGCCGGGACCGCCGCCGACACGAACGACGCCGGGACCGCCGCCGACACGAACGACGCCGGGACCGCCGCCGACACGAACGACGCAGGGACCGCCGCCGACACGAACGACGCCGGGACAGGCGCCGACACGAACGACGCCGGAAGAGCAGACAGTCACGCCGTTGCACTGACTCCTTTGCAACACTCCCATTCGGTAAAACTCTGGCCACGTTAAAGCGGCTGCCGTGCACGCACGTGCAGCTACCATGTGCAGGCACAACAATAACAGAATCCTTAATCAATAGTTAATATAATTAATACAAACTCCAAACTACAAAGAAAACCCGTGTTTCTTGAGACTGCTTTTAAATCACGTACTAATGTCACAAAACTGTGACACGTATAAAACAATTATTATCTATTTGGATTACACAAAAATGCCATTTCCAGAGGCAGCGATTCTTCCCTGAATTGTGGTTTCTTTTTCCCTCCCATAAACATTCAAGAATCGGAGGCGTTGAATGATTTATGATGGCAGCGTGGGCAGGCAGGTGGGTCTAGTGGGGCGTTGATGGCAGCGTGGGCAGGCAGGTGGGTCTAGCGGGGCGTTGATGGCAGCGTGGGCAGGCAGGTGGGACTAGCGGGGCGTTGATGGCAGCGTGGCAGGCAGGTGGGTCTAGTGGGGCGTTGATGACAGCGTGGGCAGGCAGGTGGGTCTAGCGGGGCGTTGATGGCAGCGTGGGCAGGCAGGTGGGTCTAGTGGGGCGTTGATGGCAGCGTGGGCAGGCAGGTGGGACTAGCGGGGCGTTGATGGCAGAGTGGGCAGGCAGGTGGGTCTAGCGGGGCGTTGATGGCAGCGTGGGCAGGTAGGTGGGTCTAGCGGGGCGTTGATGGCAGCGTGGGCAGGCAGGTGGGACTAGCGGGGCGTTGATGGCAGCGTGGGCAGGCAGGTGGGTCTAGCGGGGCGTTGATGGCAGCGTGGGCAGGCAGGTGGGTCTAGCGGGGCGTTGATGGCAGCGTGGGCAGGCAGGTGGGTCTAGCGGGGCGTTGATGGCAGCATGGGCAGGCAGGTGGGACTAGCGGGGCGTTGATGGCAGCGTGGGCAGGCAGGTGGGACTAGCGGGGCGTTGATGGCAGCGTGGGCAGGCAGGTGGGACTAGCGAGGCGTTGAGCTGGGAGGCACTCAACGCCAGACTGGGAGGGGCCATTACCACCAATAAAGCCGAGCAAAAAACTCTCATATAAAGTGCCTCGAACCATTAACAGTAAAACCACAAATAATAATGCCAAACTTTCCTCACTGGAAGCAGTTGGCATGTCACGGGTGACGACACGTGCGCGGGAAATATGGGTCTTGTGCAGTAGCGCCACACAGCAGACTATTGCTCACCCCGTCGAAGATATCCCGAGAGACAATTAAAAATTCATTTGAACGAGATGCCAGTTAGCCGTTATACCCGAGTTATTGGTCATTGTCAGCTGTTGATGATTATTTGATCAGTTTTATGTCATTTTCTGAGTTTTTTTGTTTTGTTTTCAATATTTTATTTGCCAATATTGTATCTTTATGTTTCCCCATGTAAAACGGATTTCTAAACCTGGTGTATTATTATATATTTGTTTAAATAGTGTATCCTGTAATGTATGCCTTTCTTCCCGTTTTCTCCCTAATAGAATACATTAGGAAGTTTCTACTTGACGGGTCACACGGCACTAAACATAAGGGATTTATATTGATGCCAGCTACACCCAGACCTGCTACTCCCAGGCCAGCAACACCCGCTACACCCAGGCCAGCAACACCCGCTACACCCAGGTCAGCAACACCCGCTACACACAGGCCAGCAACACCCGCTACACCCAGGCCAGCAACACCCGCTACACCCAGGCCAGCAACACCCGCTACACCCAGACCAGCAACACCCGCTACACCCAGGCCAGCAACACCTGCTACACCCAGACCAGCAACACCCGCTACACCCAGGTCAGCAACACCCGCTACACACAGGCCAGCAACACCCGCTACACCCAGACCAGCAACACCCGCTACACCCAGACCAGCAACACCCGCTACACCCAGGCCAGCAACACCTGCTACACCCAGACCAGCAACACCCGCTACACCCAGGCCAGCAACACCCAGGCCAGTAACACCCGCTACACCCAGACCAGCAACACCCGCTACACCCAGGCCAGCAACACCCGCTACACCCAGGCCAGCAACACCCGCTACACCCAGACCAGCAACACCCGCTACACCCAGGCCAGCAACACCCGCTACACCCAGGCCAGCAACACCCGCTACACCCAGGCCAGCAACACCCGCTACACCCAGGCCAGCAACACCCGCTACACCCAGGCCAGCAACACCCGCTACACCCAGGCCAGCAACACCCGCTACACCCAGGCCAGCAACACCCGCTACACCCAGGCCAGCAACACCCGCTACACCCAGGCCAGCAACACCCGCTACACCCAGGCCAGCAACACCCGCTACACCCAGGCCAGCAACACCCGCTACACCCAGGCCAGCAACACCCGCTACACCCAGACCAGCAACACCCGCTACACCCAGGCCAGCAACACCCGCTACACCCAGACCAGCAACACCCGCTACACCCAGACCAGCAACACCCGCTCACAGTGCTACACAGGTGTTTGAAACAATCAATGAAAGCAGCAAACATCTACGCAATGTAGACGTTTGTAATTTGTTTTCTACCATAGATGTGGCCTTTCATTTGTTTTCTACCATAGATGTGGCCTTTCATTTGTTTTCTACCATAGATGTGGCCTTTCATTTGTTTTCTACCATAGATGTGGCCTTTCATTTGTTTTCTACCATAGATGTGGCCTTTCATTTATACAATATTTACCAGCATATACACATTTTATTCTCTATCCTGCATAGCCAGGGTTAGAGAGACGCTCAACGGCTCAGATGTTGAGCACTCAACCCAAAGTGATTGAGGTGATTGTACATTACTAACCAGCATGTATGTTTTTTTTAATTTATTTATTATTTTGTACCACAGACGTGGCCACACATTTACAATGCTAACCAGCATATATGCATTTTCTTCTGTCCTCCATGGACAGGGTTAGAGAAGTGTTAAACATATTGTTCAAGGGTATGTACATTCCCCCCCCCCCCTCCCCCTTCTTACGTACAGGGGGGAGGGGGGGGGGGTTTAGACAGGCGCTACAGGCTGTTGTTGTTTTTAGATTTAGCTACTCGGAACGAAATGTCCATGTAGCACGGGCTATGGTGAGCCCGTAACGGTGCTACAGGCCATAGTGAGTTACTTATACTTAATACTCGCTCATGAGACACGCGTACACTGCTAACGTAATACCGTGGTCTCTGTACACTATACACCAGCAGAAATAGATATTACAACGTTGGCAATAACTTGTTATAGTTTACTGAAGGTTATGAAGACCAAGTGTGCGAGCACGAGCGCGCTCGTCAGGGCACGCACCATATGTTGCTTCAGGAGTGTAAATGGGTTGACCAACGAGGGGGCAGCAGCAGCAGGCACTAGCTGACTGACAGGTGATTGGTCTTGACACGTCACTCTGCTTGTAGAATTAGGCGACTGCGTACACAGGTGCGCGTAGGTGCGCGCGCGTCTAGATGAGCACATACATATAGTTTCGCGGCTACGCAGACAACGTTCGGAATTCGCAGTCCACTGACCCGGGTTCGATTCCCGGCTGAAATAGAAACTGGGCAGATGTTGGAGGCTGCATACCTAGTTGTGCATGCGGGGGTTGAGCTCTGCTCTTTCGGCCCGCCTCTCAACTGTCAATCAACTCTTTCTAACTAATATTCCCCCCCCCCCCCCACACAGGAAGCAGCCCATAACAGCTGTCTAACTCCCAGGTACTTATTTGCTGCTAGGTAACAGGTGCATCAGGGTGAAAGAAACTCTGCCCATTATTCTTGGCCAGCGCCGGGAATCGAGCCCGGGCCACAGGATTAGGAGTCCCGCGCGCTGTTCACACATCTACCAGAGCGTGCGAGCGTGCGTGCGCGTGCGTGAGAAATATAGAAAATATATGCAGTAGATATGATGAGAAAATTAGGTCAGGAGTCATTATATTAAAGAACCAACGGTTAGAAAGGGTCCAAGAGCTAACAGCTCGACCGTGCAGGCACAAATAGTAAACACATGCACACTGGGGCATCACGGCTGAGTGGACAGCGCTCGTGGAGGGGGGGGGGGTCGTAGTCCTAAGGGCCCGGGTTTGATTCCCGGCAGAGGCAGAAATAAATGGGCACAGTTTCTTTCACCCTGGTGCAACTGTTCACCTAGCAGTAAATAGGTACCTAGGAGTTACTGCTGCTACGGGCTGCTTCCTGGGGATGCGTGTGTTTGTTAGAGAGATATATATGTAATAGGTATAATAGAGGAAAACTACATTGGTTAGAAAGGCGGGGTCCAAGATCTACCAGCTCGATTCGGCTGACACAAATAGTAAATAAAAAAATTGTAAATACACGCGCGCGCACACGCATACACGCACACACGCACACACACACACGCGCACACACACACACACACACACACACACACACACACACACACACACACACACACACACACACACACACACACACACACACACTCTTCTTGTGTGGCTTGTATCGTGGTCGTATCAATGTTAAACTAATACTTTCCTCACGATGCCACCCCATAACAGTTGCCTAACTTCCGGGTACCTATGTACTGATAGGTGAACAGGCTATTAGGTAAAAGGAAACGTGCAAACTATTTCTGTTCCGCCCTGAAACCCCAATTGTAAGCCGAGAACGAAGCCAACTGTACTACGAGACCCCTTTCCTGGTAGATGATGCGTCATCCCCAAGACAGTGGAGCAGGAGACAGCAAGACCGTCGCCAGAGAAGGAGAGACTATGCATGGATATGAGAGACTCTGAAGATGGATGGGGTGTAATGAAACATTTATGGAACGTGGGACTCCTGCAGAAATGGAACGAGGTAGAACGGGTTGTTCAAGAAGAGGGTCGGGAACCATTAGACAACGAATAGCTGAAATGGCGGGGTCCAGGAGCTAACGCTTGTTCAGGCATAACAATGCGAGCGTGCACATGGTTGTGAAAAAGGGGACTCATTATTCATCACATTATTATTCACAAAATACAAAAAAGCAAAACAATGAAACACATCGATTGGTTGTTGCCGCTTTGCTCGCCAAGGGGTGTGGGCGTCTCTGCCCTCCCTGCTGTTGCTGCCTGGCACGTGTTGACGTGGCGAGCTTGCGATGGGAGGCCATCTTCCCCCTGTTGTGAGAGTGAACTCTGTGGGCCTGGAGTTTACTGGCCGTGCTGGATACCCGGAAGTTGAGATGGTTATGTGTGACATGCTCCGTGTCCCAGTGATTGCCATCTACGGTGTTGAGCTTGTAACTGCTCATTGGGTTATTCTTAAGTTCGTGGGGGAGGAGGAATACTGACTTCCTCCTAATTATGAGGGGTGTTCGTTGCCATTGCCGGATGGTGCCGGCTCTATGTCCATTACGGACCGTCGTGGTGCCTTAACGTATGTTAGTGTGCATGGGGCGCCCCTAGAGTTTCCCGAAGACCTGCTCCGACGTTACTTCCAGAGGTTTGGAGCTGTCGTCAGTATGCAGATGAACTCGCACTCCTCAGGGAGGTATGCGGACGAATATTCTTACCCTGGGGATGTGAACGCGGTCGGATATACCATTTTCTGTCCGGCTTATCGGGTACTACGCCCGGGTGTACTATGCCCGGCAACCCCGTACATGTTTCCGGTGTGGTCTGTTGGGGCATCAGGCTGCCGGCTACACTGGGGCTATGGTTGCTCCCGTCAACTTGTTCCGGGAGGAGGACTCCAGGGGTGAGGTGTGCGTCTCGTTAGCTAATGCGGCTTTCCCTGCGTCGCCCGACATTCCTCCGGTTGTTGTGGACCCTCGTCCGAATGTTGCAGTGCTGTCGCATGCTCATCCTGCTCCTGTCGCTGTCCCCGCTGCTCCCGTGGGCCTTCCTGGTGATCACTGCGAGGCGTCACCGTCTTCCTCTCCCTTGTCTTCAGCTGCTGCGCCTGGCCCTGCATCCTCGCCTCGGGTCCCGGCTGTGCTGGGTGCTGGGGTGGCTGCAGAGCCTCATGCTGTGTGTGGCCTGGTTCCCCCTGTAGTAGAAGGCTGCTGCTGCTCTGCGCCGGGCGTCGGTTTGTCTGGCTAGTGGTGCCCGTGTTTCTAGGTCCGCCTCCGGCTCTTGACGATATCCGCCCGGAGGGCAAACGTTCCCAGCGTTCGTCTTCTGCCTGGGCTGATGTTGGCGACTTCAGTGACTGTGGGTCTTCGGGTGTCGATGGTGTGGATCCGGATGCGTCGCTGTCTACACAGTTGGTGGTGGCGGAGGTCCATGTGCCTGCTGGTGCCGGTGCCCGTGTCTCTGACGTGCCTTCTATTGTTTCTCCGCCAGGGGGGGCTCTGCAGTGGGGGGTGGTGGCATCTGCTGCCAGGGATAGTGTGGATGCTGGTGCTGGGTGTGGCTTGGTGGTGACTTTTCGGAAGGATGCACGCCGTCCGGGTTCCCTGCTGTTGTCTGGTGGTGTGCCCGTGCCCGCGGGGTGTCCCTGTGGTGGTGTCCTCTGTCAAGTTAGTTCCTGTGAGGATGCGCGTTGGGGCCCTTGGGGACGTGTTGCCGCCGGGTCACTGGAACACGATTGCCTGAGTTAGTGCTGTCGAACGAGACGGAGAACTTTCTCGGGCAGGTTCCCTGCGTGTAGGGGCGCGTGGCGGAAACTCGCCTCGTCAGTGATACCATCTGGGTCCTCTGTTTGCGGGTGTTTGTTTCCGGGATTCCGGATGTTATGGCTTCCCCAGTGGATGTGCAAGACCCTCGGCGGTGATCCAGCTGCTCTTCCTGGGAAGAGCTGGGAAACGCTTCCTGGGAAACGCTGGGAAGCGTTTAATGTGCAGTTCCCGTGGGTCCGGTTTCCGAGTAAGTATGTACGCTAATGTCCTGTTTCTGTGCTTTGTGTAATGTTGGGTGCCCCTCAGGCTGCTTGCTTGCCCTTTTGTGTGTGGTTTTTTTATGTGCGTTTAGTAGTTTCTTGTGCGTTATCTTGTTCATGTGCTTGGGTTGTATATATGCCCTGTATTTTGCATTTGTGTTATATTTCTGCTTTACGTGTTGTCTTGTGTTTTGTTCAATGTTTGCTGTATGTTTTGATTTTCTTGTTCTCTTTCATGTTGTACTTCATGTTGTGCTTTGTTGTCGGTCCTTCCGGCCGGTGCCAGTATGTTTGATTTGTTTACTCTGTTCCTATGTTTTGTTTTCTTTGTCATTATTTGCTTGCATGCCTGCTTGTTTGCATTGCGTTTTGTTTTGTGTTATGTTCTTGCTTGTTATATGTTTGTGTTTCTCTTGAGTTTTTATCTGTTATACTTAATGTTGAATGTCCTTTTGGCTGGTGGTTTTCTGTTTGCTTTGTTGATATGTTCCTATGTTTTATTGTATTTATTTGCATGCCTGCATGTAAAAATAATAATAAAAAAAAAACACATCGATCCGGCAAAAGTTGCGTCTAGGAGGGGACAAAAAAGCTGTCAAAACTTGGTGCGGACAGCGAGGACCCGCTTCTAAAAGTGTGGGAGAACCATGAGAATAGTTAACTCGTCCGTCCCGACAGTTTTTGTTGCACTAATTAAGAAGTCTTCTGATGAATGCCAATCGTGATCGAGTTGTTTTCGAAGCATCGTCAGAAAGTTTGTGTCCGTACCCAAAATGTCACGGGTGAATGTGTCATCAGGATGGTGAATGTGCGTGCGTGCGCTCCTGTGCACTTGCATGTAAGTGCTCCAAAGAAATGCTAGTTATTCGACTGTCATTAAACAGCTGGTCACATACTGAATTAGCTTCCCGAACCTCATGTTCCTTATATTCCCAACTCTTGAAACCGTCCTCACAAACAAAGGCCACAGTTCATTCCATGCACCCGCCACACCCCCTGTTTATGAATGAAGACGGTTTACACACGACTCACAACTGATTTCGTTCGAACACTTCCGGAACAAGTGCTTCCCTGACGAATTTTGTTCGAACCACAACTCTGTAAAGCTTCACCCACGTACTACAAATACAAATAATCGCCAACAGATCCTAAATCCCTAACCTAACCTATGCCTATATATTCACAATATGCTAATATATCATTCTATTAATTTATATTTGAGAAAATTCCCATTTTGAATGAACAGCATGTAAAAATGTATGAATGCGTCTATAGGGTCGACCGCTGGATGGAATGGAATTGAGTCGAGGACGGGTTGCTATAAATGCTTCACCCACGTACTACAAATACAAATAATTGGCAACAGAACCTAAACACCTAACCTAACCAATGCGTAAATATGCACAATATATAATAATAATAATAATTTATATTTGAGAAAAGTTCAGTTTTGAATGAACAACATGTTAATATTTATGAATGCGTCTTTGGGGTCGACCGCTGGATGGAATGGACTTAGTCTGAGGACAGGTTATCATATAGCTGAACAGTACAATGATGGTCTCGCTTCTTGCTAATCGGCGTTCAATCCCTGACCGTCCAAATTGTTGGGCACCATTCCTTCCCTGGTCCTATCCCAAAAACTTATCCTCATATCCCCTTTCAAGTGGTGTATGGTCGTAATGGCTTCCTCCTGATAATTACGTTACCTCATTTTGTTTCTGGCATACAGCAGCGCCGTCTAGTCCAGCTGTTACTGAACATTTCATATCCAGCCAGAGAGACGCCTGTCTGTCAATGACGTCACCGCTGCCTCACCTGTTATTGAGCGTCCGGAGGACTACCTTTGGGGACAATCTTGCACCAAATCTGTGTATTGTAATTAGTTGTTTTCTCTCCTTAACTTTTAGTTTAATGTGTGTACTTGCTTGTGTAGTTCATTCCAGTTTCTCACCATTTTCACGCCAAAAGAAAACTTTCTAATATTTTAACTCATCTGAGTCTCAAGCTTCCATCCATGCTCTATTGGTGTTCATTGTGAACATTCCCCATTTTCCTATCTGTCAATCCCAAAGTATTTTCCAAGTCTCAGTTTGTCTCTCTCTCCCCCTCAGAGAAAAGGGAGGGGGAGGGGGGAAATGTCAGGTTTATTTTTTTCAGTAATTCCCACCACCCTATCACTCACAATTCTGGGACTAGTCTTTTGTAAACCTCTGAACGCTTTCTAATTTTCGTGTTTATATTTTCTTTAGATGAAGGCGGCATACTTTAAAACTGGTGTCACGTAGGCAGTGTGTACAGTGATCTAAATGCCTCCTTAGTTAGGCTCCTGAACGATGCTCTGACCTTTGCCATTGTAGAGTATGCTGCTGCTGCTGCTGCTGCTATCGTATGTGTACGTGCCTTAGGAGATAGGCTTGGTGTTACATGCACCCCCATCAACCCATCCAGTATTTTTCCTCTAGTCGTTACAGTGAGGAAGTTTCCGTTCTTGTGTACTATCCTTCTGCCCTCCTGGCTTCTGTTACCCTTTTCATCACCTTACACTTGCTTGTATTGAACTAATAGCCGTTTCTCGGTCCAACTCTGCAGTTTGTGTAAGTCATCTTTAAATCCCCATCTGTCTTAACTTCTCAATAACTTTGCAGTGTTCGCAAACATCGACATAAAGGATTCAACTTCTGTGGTTATACAAAAAATAAATACTATGGGTTGATCATCGATCCTTGAGGTGCTCCACTTGTTACTCTATAGATTTCGACTCCTCGTCCCTCTCTGAAACTAACTTCTGTTTATTAGGTATTCTCTTATGTGTCAATGGATAAGAGAATACGTAACTTAGTCCTGTCTGCCTCTCACATTTATGCATTAGTCTCTTGTGTGGAACTGTGTCAAAAGCTTTTTGAAAGTCCAGAAATACTCAATTTGCCCAACTTTCTCTAACTTGTCTTAATTTTGTTACTTTGTCTAAATTCAATACATTTGCAGATGATGAGTCACAATAATGTGGCTAAAGAATGTTGACCAAACCACACACTAGAAAATGGAGACGACGACGTCTCGGTCCGTCTTGGACCATTATCAAGTCGATTGTGACGAGACGATGGAGGCGCGGGCATTGAGGGAGGCACGGGCATTAAGGCAAGAGAGAGTTGAGGAGGAAGAAATCTAAGAGGAAAATAAGAGCAAGGCGAAAGGTACGGAAGGGATAGGTGTAGAAAAGGGGTGTAAGGGGGTAATAATAAGAATGGAAACATCAGAAAAAAGAAGAGAAAGAAACAGGATAGGTAGGCTTACGTTAGGTCACGTTTGTCAGCAAATTTAGAGCATTTGAGTATGTATTGTGAAATGGAAGAGGCAACAGCAACAAAGCCAGGACTCAGGTTCATGTTGGGTAGGTTGTGTATCAGAGCCGCTTCGACAAGATGGCGTCTGTGTAGAGTAGAGGCAGGAAAGATTATTTTAGAAGACCCATTAACAGGATGATTAGAGCCCCTAACATGACAGAAGGGAGCATTGTTTATAAACAAATCCACAAGGGCCGTGATGAGGGTTTGTTCACTTGATGTATCACGCTATTGTGATTTCTGTGAGCATTATTTGTGTCTGCAGACTGAACACTTGTTGTGTGTTCCTCAAGTCTGTCATTTAGTGTACTGCCAGTTTCCCCAAGGTATTGGAGAGGACAAGACAAACAGGAAATAGAGGCAGATACCAGCAGCATTAGAAGCAGAAGCAGCAGTGTGAAGCAGATGGCTACGAAGAGTGGTAGTTTGTCGAAAGGCGAGCTTTATGTCAGGAGGACGAAGGGTATTAGTGAGAGTTTTGAGTTCAGATATGAAGGGAAGGCAGATCACAGTGCTAGTAGTGTTAGAAGCAGGTTTAGAATGAAAGGAATTTCGTTTAGCTTGATAATAGGCACAATTGATAATAGGTAAGAGGAAACGAAAGAGAAAAATTTGTAAATAAAGAACATTTCAGAATCAAGAAACTGAGGGTCACTGATGCGTAGAGGAGGTGGAGGAAGAGAGAGACGAGAACACTTTTCTTAACAGGAGGAGGATGTTATCTCAATTCATTTGTTAAAAATGAATTCGTTGAAAGCATGTTGGTGATTTTATTACATATAGGATTCTCTCTAGGTGTTTAACTAGGTATATCCTTATTAGCGTCTCGAGTGCCTTGAAGTGATGCTTGTCAGCGATACAGATGTGTAGTTTTGTGCCTCATACTTATCTCATTTCTTATATATTGGTACGACATTGCCATCTTCCAACAGCTGGGTAAAACTCCCTTCTGAATTGACTCATTGTAGAACGGAACTAGAGGTACACTGAGGGGCCTATACAGTTTCTTTTAAAATCCGCGGTTTAATATTTATGAGATTCCTAAATCTTTCATGTAATGATGCTTGTCTCATTATTTCCTCAGCTTTTATATCAGTACTTGTCAGTGTCTCGTCTGGAGTCATCACCTCTCCTAGCACTGGTAGCTATTCCGGCTCATTCCTGAACATACCATGGAAACTGGCATGTACCTCTTCACAAATTTCCTAGTCACTTTCCCTATATTCTTCTCCATTCTTGCATAATCTTTCCACTTGGTCATTTACTGTAATTGTTTTCGTATATGATTACATAGTAACTTCGGTTGTTTCTTTACTTTGAGTGCAATGTTCTTTTCATAGAGTTTCCGATATTCTCTTTCTTTTTTTAATTCTGGCGCATCTACTGTTTCTTCTGTTATGTTTTTTCCCATCCTGTCTTTCTTTTTTTGGTATTGCTTCGTGGCATTGTGTATTGAGTCATGAGTTGTTGTTTTATCTCAAACTTGCTTTCCTTATTCTCGATAATGATCTCTCTTCAGTCTCTGACTCGATCATTCCGGGAATCATTCCCGGACTCTCTTCCCCTTAGGTTCTACCTCAAATTGCACATTCCGCAGGTACCCTTTTACTATCATGTATGTACCATTTCTGTATTCTACTTTCCTGTTTTTAGACAGATATCCGTTGCTTTGAATTCAACCATATAGCCAGAGACCTGTACCATCTGGCTTCTAGCGGTGTTTCATTTTCCAAGTTTTCAGGATCTCCCACATTATGGGTGAAGATATACGCCAATGAACTAGGTGCTTCTGCCCCCTTTTTTCTTGTCAATTTTTCTTGTGTTTTAATTCTGTGTTGAGAAGTTCCTCTCTAGAACTTATACTAATTTTGCTCAACACGTTTCTTCCCAACCTTGGGGGGGGGGGTTCTCGATTGCCAATCTCTGTATATAAAGATCGCCAATGATCAGTAGTTTAGCTCTCATTGTGTGTGCGCTGCTGCCTTCTGGGGATTTGTATATTAGCCAAGACTAATGCCTTTTTTCCGTCTGCTGCCAGAACTGCTGTGAAGTAGTCTGTGTATACATTTACATTAACATCTCCAGGTTCGTCAGATTTCCACTTTCTTTTCACTAGGAGAGCCACTCCCTCTCCTTGTCTTGGCTTCATATCTTTCATTAACCTGCTATCTCCCTGGAAATATTACATCAGAAATCATATAATTTATCTTGGTTTCCATTATTACAATATCAGGCTCCTATTCTCAAACGCTTTTCTTTATTCTCTGCTTTATTTGTAACTACCTGCATTAGTATACTGTATGTTGACGTTCTTCTCGGACACTATTACCACACTTCTCAAAGCTCTCGTCTTCGTTTTAACTGGTGTGGCTTGCAAATGATCGATGAAGTACTACTTGCAATCATTGCTTTTGAGTAGGGGGGAGGGGATGCTGGGCCGTGTGGCACTGAGGGGACAGAGGGAGGATTATAAGAGGTGGGGCTCCTGGAAGACAAGGCGGGGCGGGGAGCTGAGGAGAGTTTGGTCGAGATAAAAATGGAGTCTGGTAGAGTGATGAGTAACGAGATGCAGAGTGGGTGGTGGGAGAGAAAAGCATAGGGGCTCACGAGGAGAGATTGGCTGAAGCATAAGTGTTGTCTGAGGGCTGCCGGATAGTGCCCTGCACGGTGGTGGGGGGCGGGGGGGGGGCAGGGAAGTATTGATGCGTAATGATAAGCTGAGGGAAAAGGGAAAGTTAGGGATAATGGGGTGAGTGAGGGGCAGAAGGTGGTCGATATGAAGAGCCGACCTGAAGGACATGAGCTGGCTGAGGCAATGTGAGGATGGGGGGGGGGGGGGCTGATGAAGAGGTGGATTGAGGGGACAGCTGCTTGAGATAAAGAGGGGGGTAGTAACTGCTTGATACCTGCTTGATGGGATTCTGGGAGTTCTTATACTCCCCAAGCCCGGCCTGAGGCCAGGCTTAACTTGTGAGAGAGTGGTCCATTAGGCTGTTGCTTGGAGCGGCTCGCAGGCCCACAGCCCGGTTGGTCCAGCACTCCTTGGAGGAAACTATCTAGTTTTCTGTTGAAGATGTCCACGGTTGTTCCGACAATATTTCTGATGCTCGCTGGTAGGACGTTGAACAACCGCAGACCTCTGATGTTTATACAGTGTGAGGCATGGGAGAGGGGGGGGGGGCAGATTAGGGGTGTTATAGACCTATAGGGTAGAGGGTGGGTTGAACAAGAGTGGGCTTAAGAGGCTGGGAAAGAAACCAACCAATATGTAGGCAATTGGGGAAGAGTTGAGGAGCAGTGGGGGTGGGGGGGGGGGGGAGGTTATGATGGCTACAGTGGGAGTGTCCGGGGGGTGGAGACAGTGGTTGACAGCAAGGGGGGGGGAGGGTGAAGACTGATTGAAAGGAGGGGGGGGGGGTTGATGGCGCACATGGCACTACCGATAATCTCAGCTCAACAGTTTCTTATGTGTCCATGAGTTTAATTCTATTTTTCCTGCTGCTCCACTTTCTCATATTTTTTTCAATTAATACGGTATGTTCCCTTAGCCTGTGTTTGTCTTTAATATAAATTGCTGCTTCCTCCTTGGAAGTAATAGGGTTCTCTGTCACCAGGAGTTCATCAACCACCAATGCAGTACCCCGACTTTTCAAAATGTCTTCTATTTAAATTCTTTCATAAGTAATTCTTTGTTTAGATATAATTTCTACTTCAGTTAATCTTTGATATATATCACTGTTCAATTCACATTTAATTCTGTCAGCTCTCCTATCGCATCTCATTATGTTCTTGTTTCTTCATTCTTTTTACTGACCCTCAGTCACATTTATCCTCAAGTTTATTGACTCTTCATTCCTCTTCTCCAGGCAGCTTCGTGCCTCCATGCATTCCTCAACATCTTTTTACTCTGCTTCCAACCCTTCATCTTCATTGCCTCTCAGACCCTCTTTACACTCTCTACAATCCTATCCTCTTCCTCCATGGTTAATTTAGCTATGATACTCCTTGATCTGATCATTCTTCCTACATGTGTCAATCTATAACAGCAGCTGCTGCTGCTGTTATAGATTTAGCTAATCAGAACAAGTTCCAAGTAGCACGGGCTATGGTGAGCCCGTAGCTTACCTGGCACAGGAGCGATGCTGTCGGTATTGCAACCCGTCCTCTTAAAAATAACGTCACTTTTCGCTCGTATGCGCGCTATGGCCAAATTTGGACGTAAGTTGAAATGAAATCGACTCACAAAAGTGACGTACTGTTCCGTTTTCTGTTTGAGTCGTCCGGCTTACTCGGCAAGCTTAGAAGAGGAAACTTTTCATTAACGTTTTTCATACCGTTTTGAAACTTTATGAGAATTTCCTGCCCACATAACCTATCAGAGGACCCTTAACTTACTGTTGTTGAAAAAAAAAAATCCCAAATATATTTTCATTTTTTTCATTTTCAAATTACGTCCATATTCGGCCATACGGGCAAACGGCCAAAAGCGACGTTCTTTTTAAGAGGACAGGATGCAAGCGCACTTCGTTGGCAGCACGTGACTGTGTGGCGAGAACGGGACGTCTGTACCGAGGTCGGCGACCACTCCTTGCATGCGTGCGTAAGGAACACTACGTCAAGAAACTGTCAGAAGTATCAGGTTAATGAAACTGTAGTTACACATGCGCTCGTAATAATGTTTGTAAATGTATGACTTCTCATCAGTTTAGGGAAGTTTGCGGCAACTGTTTCCAAACATTAGTTGTTTATGCAGGTGAGAAAATGTCTGGTGTACGAAATGTCCACTGCACAGAACCGGAAATGCCCAATGCCTAGCTTCTGAAACGTCATTTTATTAATGCATCTCGTAATCCCTAGTTTCAAAGCTTTCCTCCCCCTCATATAAAAAAAAAAAAATCCAAGTTTTAATCCCCCATACGTAAAATTCCCAGTTTCAAAGACCATCCCCCCATAAAGAATGTCAATTTTAAAGCCCCCCCTCGCCTCCCCCCCCCATCCGCCCGTATATAAAATTTTCAGTTCAGGTAAAAATTCCTCACTACCTACCTGGGCGTGCCTGACGCAGCTGACACAGTGCCAGATCAGTATTGAAATTAGTGCTACCTTCCGCTGATGTAAACAAACCGGTCTGTATAGCTTTGTAAAACTAAACATTGAGCCGTCTGGAGCCAAACTCGACATATACACGACCATATTGGCCGTTACGCCGCCTCGAAAGGGCTGGGAATACAGCTTTAAGGGGTGAAGCGGGATAGCACTTTCTAGCCATGGACAGTTGAGAAAAGATCCAAGGAACTTCTGACGTCATAATGGCTTGACCTCGTTTGCATGACGGATACGAAATGCACCTCTTTTTACCGTACTGCGAAGCTGCGCACGCAGTCTAAATTACTCCTCCAGCCATGAGGGATCGGGGGGGGGGGGGGGGGGAGGGTGTAGTTGGTGTGGGAGGGGAGGGTGTAGTTGGCGTGGGAGGGGAGGGTGTAGTTGGCGTGGGAGGGGAGGGTGTAGTTGGTGTGGGGGGGGGGGGAGGTGGTACAAGTACAAAATGACAGGTATAGACCCGTGACACCTTGACTATAGTTAAAATATTATGAAACTCTATACAGTTCCTGTTTTAATGAATGACTGGCTACACACCTGCCTCCACCCTACACTGACTGACCTCACACCTGCCTTCACCTCACACCTGCCTTCACCTCACACCTGCCTTCACCTCACACCTGCCTTCACCTCACACCTGCCTTCACCTCACACCTGCCTCACCCCTCACACCTGCCTCCACCCCTACACCTTCCTTCACCCCTACACCTGCCTTCACCCCCTACGCCTGCCTTCACCCCCTACACCTGCCTTCACCTCACATTTATATCATCGTTAACTAGTTGCACAAGGTGGTTGATCATTTAGGGGGGGGGGCAGTTTAGGCATGCCAGAGTATTTTAGTGGTATACTTATCGACCAACATGTCCTCTCAACTAAAGCACGTCATTTTGTACGCTCTGGTCTCCAACGTACAAAATATGGGTGTACTATGTAAAGTAACGGATCACAAAAATATCCACGTTGTCTATGCGTAGGATTAATAGGTTAGGAAGGTTGCATGGGTTCGTACATTTTAATATCATTTATTTAATACGTTCTGGCACATGAAGAAAACGGTCTGATAGGAAAGTTTGACAGAATATTTCAGAAGACAAGGTTGCTATGCCTTGGGTCAGTAATGGTGCCAGTGGTTGGGTGAGTAATGGTGCCAGTGGTTGGGTGAGTAATGGTTCCAGTGGTTGGGTCAGTAATGGTTCCAGTGGTTGGGTCAGTAATGGTGCCAGTGCTTGGGTCAGTAATGGTGCCAGTGGTTGGGTGAGTAATGGTGCCAGTGGTTGGGTCAGTAATGGTTCCAGTGGTTGGGTCAGTAATGGTTCCAGTGGTTGGGTCAGTAATGGTGCCAGTGCTTGGGTCAGTAATGGTGCCAGTGACGAACAGTAGTGGTGCCAGGGGATAGGAGCACCATGAGGCACTCAGGCTTCACACTCCAGCTCCTTGGCTTTATATATAGTAATATGGTCAAGCTGGCTTGGTACTTCACCCTCATAGTCACCTTACCAAGGTTCTGTGAGCGGCATCTTCCGAGACTCCAACACTTAAGGGGTGAGAAACGTCACAGTAAGTGATTGCGTGACCTTGCTATATCGACCACTTAAAGGATTGAGTTAATAAGCGACTGAATACCTGTGGACCTGCCTGTCTACCTTGAATGAATAACTTGTAAGTCCGCCTTAGCTCACCGGCTAAGACGGTGAGCTAAGACTTCTTTTCATCCAAAGGTGAAATGCTCCGCTCTCGCTTCACTGTTTGTTAAACATGTGTAGTTAAGATGTACATTTTTCTTACATTATGATTTCGTGTTCATCACAATTATCTACTTGCACGATGTTCGGATGTTTGAGTCTCGCTCATGTCATTTGTGTTAATCTGCGGAGTGTAATTACTTCGTCATTCATGTGTTTACATGTTTTAGTGTGTGCGTGCTCGCGCTTGCGTGCGTGCGTGCAAGATCAAGCTACAGCTATCTGACCCCAAGCTAAACGACTGTCAAATGCACTGACTGAGCAAAATTTTATATCATTACTACTTTGGTAAAATTATGAATGGGGTTGACTTCTACAACCTTCTAGTTCAGTTCATTACATTGTTCTTGACCTAAAAAGTAGTCAAACGTCTCTGTGCTCATCTGTGTACCAAACCTCTTTGTTCCATCCATGCCTCTTTGTTCTATTGGTTTGTGAACATGTATATTTTTTTCCTCCCTGTCAATTACCCTAGCAATCTTATACATTTTCTTTCTCTCAGGATGTCTGTTCTAGCGATGTTAGACCTAACTTTTTCAGTCTTTCTTCGTATACCATCCCAGGTAATTCTGTCAGTTGTGAGTATAGTTAGTGCTTAGCTGTATATGCCAGCGTGTTTAGCCGTGTGGGCAGTTTGTGTGGAGATGTGTATGACAGGTCTGTGTATGACAGGTCTGTGCATGACAGGTCTGTGCATGACAGGTCTGTGCATGACAGGTCTGTGCATGACAGGTCTGTATTTGCTTCGAAGTTCATGTAGCAGGTTCCGGTTCTTCCCCTCGTTCAGTACCGAGCACTATTACGCTCACCTTATTGGTTGGCTGAGTGGCTCTTCATTCTGGCTGGCTAATGGTTTAGTGTAATGAAAACTAAATGACTTATCAAGCCACGATTTAGCTTATAACGACCATACAAACTCTTAAAAATCTATCGTCAGTTATCAGAGCATGTTTGCAATTATCATTAAAATACACGTTAAGGAAAAGAATGAACCACTTAATGTTGAGATTACATTCGTTTTAAGACTGGCTAATTACTTAACCATCTCGCAGGTTATAATTACAGTCATCAAAACAGGAATGATAACAATTAATTAATGTCAAGTGACCCAGAGATGGAATGCCTAATTCTTTCACTAGTTAAACTCTTAAGAAAATCATTTATATGATAATTTGACAAGACGTCTTAAGAAAATTGTTATCAACTTGTATATCATTGCAGAAGGCCTACTAGCCCATTCGAGACGGGCACCCTGTTCCCACTCAATCATTTTCTTTTAGCTATCTGTCCAAATTGTTCTTCACACTCTACATGGTATTCGATTCCATGGAATATTAAATTTAAAGATAGATTATATTTTACTGTAAATTATATTCAGTTACTTTCGATTCAGTTGTATTCTGATCCAAGGTATTCATTGCATGTTCTGTTCAATAAATATTTGGCAGACCCTTCCATTTAACAGGAATAAATCCAGTTATTGCAAAAATATTTTTAATTTCAGGACTGACCTGTTTTGACTTCCTACGGGCTGCTAAAACAAATAATTATAAACCTTACGTCAAGATGCTATTATGTATATTCTTAAGGTAGTTAATGCAAACAGTTTTTGAGGTAAATTGTTAATATGAAAGTTGCTTTAGTCAAAAGCTTCAACGTTTCATTAGCTATAAAGGGGGGTAGAAATAGCCTAAGCTAAACTCTATCCCTTTGAGATGTAATTCTTTCTTATCTCAATAAACATACTTGAACTTGAACTAGCTATAAATACTATGTTTGATTTTTGCATTTCAATCAAACGTTGTACCTGAAAAAAACAATCTTGATGCCTGTGAGTGACTGGAAACATGTTGCAGTAAACATTACTTGGAAATATATAAAGATGTCCGCGTTGCATTGACTGAAACGCCTCTCACGGTAATTATTGAACAAGTTGGCCAGACCACACACTAGAAAGTGAAGGGACGACGACGTTTCGGTCCGTCCTGGACCATTCTCAAGTCGATTGTGAATGTTCTCAATCTACTTGAAAATGGTCCAGGACGGACCGAAGCGTCGTCGTCCCTTCACTTTGTAGTGTGTGGTCTGGTCAAAATATTTCAGCCATGTTATTGTGACTCCTCGTCTGCATTATTGAACATCTTAGCGTTAGACCTTCTTCACCGGCTGTTTAGTGCTCCCCTCAGTTGTTGTGTATTGCTTTATTTGTTGTTTTATCTTCCTGTCCCTACTTTCTACCTTTCCTCTCGCTCTTTTACTGTCTGTCTTCTTGAAACTTTCTTCTTCTCAATCTCTTCTCGTTTGCTTAACCCTTGCTCTTCTCTCCCGTCCTCTTTTTCTCTATCCCTTCTATCTCGCTTCACTTTTAAACGTCGGTTTCCTTCTCATTGTGAGCCATGTTAAGCAACAAACCCGGCCTGGTGTCGGGTCAGATAAACCCGTGACAATGTTGGTGGAGGCGGCCAGGAAGACAGTGTGTGTCTGGTTATTGAAAGTGCTCTACTCTGCCCTTTGATGTGTCCTAAGTCAGTTGTTTGTATTAGGTGTGTGTGTGTGTGTGTGTGTGTGTGTACTCACCTATATGTGTGTGTGTGTGTGTGTGTGTGTGTGTGTGTGTGTGTGTGTGTGTGTGTGTGTGTGTGTGTGCATATCGTGATGGTGTGCACATGTGCCATTGTGCAAGCAAACGTGCTAAACATCGCTGCCAGTTCCATACAAATGCCATAAGAACATTCCCGGGCAATAATGTCGCTCCATCACGCAGACGCTACACACACGCCAGCCTCTTATCAAGATAACAAGACCTACGCCCTTAATTAAACATGGAGAGTGAGCGACCATAACGACCACTTCCGAGAAGGGCTAATGGTGGTGGTGTTCATGCCCTCATCTAGGTGCGTGGGGTGGGTCACGGCTCTTGGGCCCCGACTTTCCCAGCGCGATTCACTCAAAGTTGCCGCGTGCAAGGTTAATTTTGCTAGGAACGTGTATATGATATTCACTTTTAAAAGTAAGCCGCGGGGATAAAGCGGTGCAAAGCACCAGTCGCTAAGGATGATGCTGGATTAGGAAAAACGCGAACTTTCGCCACTATGGCTGGGCATGGATAACGTTATGTTTCTCCCAAGGGGGCACGTAAATCTTATTCTCAAGACGCTCTGTGAATTCCTGCCCGCCGCCGCCGCCAGTTTATCAGAGGCAGCTTCGGTGTGTAGCCCGCACGATATGAACCCAGTCACAGAGGTTATACATTATTAACATCTTTATTGACAAAATTAATTACAATTTTGCCTAATCTGAGGATTTTGATAAAGTCTTATTAAAGTGAGGATAATGGTGGTATTCACTGTCACGCAGGACAGAGGGTCATACACAAGACAATAGGTCTAAACTGTAGGCTGAAGTACATATATATCATGGTTACAATCAATGTTTTACATTAAAATAATTAACTATTAGATGGAGTCATGGCTTTATCAGGCGTTGCCTATACATAACCCATACACTTGCTTTATCGCACTTCCGTTTAAACAGACCACATGTAACCCACTCTCTCTCAACGACACCACTACGATAAGAAATTAATTTCATCCCTGAGTAACACACTGGTGCACTTCCTCTGCACTAACAGCCCACTAAAACCATCACATTCTTCCCTCATTCATACAAAATTTGAGTTTGAAAATTAGACAAATTTATATGTAGAATTGCTTCATGACGTCACCGCCATGAGCTCAAGTCAAGTAATTAGTCTTGGAGACGTGGCACCGCTGCAAACAGGTGATACGTGGCCGCGCCTGTTAGAGTGTGACGTCACACTAATGAGAGCCTCTGATAGGCTAATGGTTGGGAGGCGGTGCTTATCTGGGCAAGATGATAATTCGCCAGTTAAGCTAATGGAAGCCGGCCAGACTTGTATAATTAAAAGTGGAGGGACGCCACGACTTCTGCTTATTTGCATACCCGCAGTCTTATTGACGGAATGTATTGCGTCATATAGACGCAGCCGCCAGCTGATGACGCAGCCGCCAGCTGACGATGGGGAGTGACGCAGCCGCCAGCTGATGACGCAGCCACCAGCTGACGATGGGGAGTGACGCAGCCACCAGCTGACGATGGGGAGTGACACACCCACCAGCTGATGATGGGGAGTGACGCACCCACCAGCTGATGATGGGGAGTGACGCAGCCGCCAGCTGATGACGCAGCCACCAGCTGATGATGGGGAGTGACGCAGCCGCCAGCTGATGACGCAGCCACCAGCTGATGATGGGGAGTGACGCAGCCGCCAGCTGATGACGCAGCCACCAGCTGATGATGGGGAGTGACGCACCCACCAGCTGATGATGGAGTGACGCACCCACCAGCTGATGATGGAGTGACGCACCCACCAGCTGATGATGGGAGTGACGCACCCACCAGCTGATGATGGGGAGTGACGCACCCACCAGCTGATGATGGGGAGTGACGCAGCCACCAGCTGATGATGGGGAGTGACGCAGCCACCAGCTGATGATGGGGAGTGACGCAGCCACCAGCTGATGATGGGGAGTGACGCAGCCACCAGCTGATGATGGGGAGTGACGCACCCACCAGCTGATGATGGGGAGTGACGCAGCCGCCAGCTGATGATGGGGAGTGACTCACCCACCAGCTGATGATGGGGAGTGACGCACCCACCAGCTGATGATGGGGAGTGACGCAGCCACCAGCTGATGATGGGGAGTGACGCAGCCACCAGCTGATGATGGGGAGTGACGCAGCCACCAGCTGATGATGGGGAGTGACGCAGCCACCAGCTGATGATGGGGAGTGACGCAGCCACCAGCTGATGATGGGGAGTGACGCAGCCACCAGCTGATGATGGGGAGTGACGCAGCCACCAGCTGATGATGGGGAGTGACGCACCCACCAGCTGATGATGGGGAGTGACGCACCCACCAGCTGATGATGGGGAGTGACGCACCCACCAGCTGATGGCCTCATGAACCATCAGACACTCAGAACAAACTACAACAAACACGACAGCAGTAACGATAACAGAGAGAGTGATGACAATGAAGATAGCGATGATGAATGCGATGGATGAAAGTGCTGAATGTGATAATGACGAAAGTGATGATAATAATGAAATGCAGTGATGATGACAGTGATTGTGATGATCTCGGCAAGAACCTTGTCTAAATCACCGTGTGTGGGGCCTGATAGCTAAGTGGACTGCGCACTGGGCTCGTAATCCTAGGGTTTGGGTTCGGTCCCCGGTGATGGCAGAAACAAATGGGCAGAGTTTCTTTCACCCCTGATCCCCTGTTACCTAGCAATAAATAAATACCTGGGAGATAGACAGCTGTTACAGGCTGCTTCCTGGGTGTGTGTGTGTGGGGGGGGGGAGTAGTTAGTAACAGTTGATTGATTGAGAGGCGGGCCGACAGAACAGAGATGTTAGGAAGTTTTCTTTTAGCGTGAGAGTAGTGGGGAAATGGAATGCACTTCAGGAACAGGTTGTGGAAGCAAATACTATTCATAATTTTAAAACCAGGTATGATAGGGAAATAGGACAGGAGTCATTGCTGTAAACAACCGATGCTCGAAAGGCGGGATCCAAGAGTCAATGCTCGATCCTGCAGACACAACTAGGTGAGTACACACACACACACACACACACACCTAACAGGAAGGAGCCAAAAGAGTTACGGTAAGGGGCGAAAAGTCGGACTGGCGAACAGTAACAAGTTGAGTACCTCAAGGATTGGTGCTGGGACCAATTCTATTTCTTGTATATGTTAACGACATGTTTACAGGAGTAGAGTCCTACATGTCGATGTTCACGGATGACGCAAAGTTGATGAGAAGAGTTGTGACATGAGGATTGCAGGATCCTCCAAGAGGACCTGAACAGGTTGCAGAGATGGTCAGATAAATGGCTACTGGAGTTCAACACGAGCAAATGTAAAGTTATGGAAATAGGACTAGGTGATAGGAGACCAAAGGAACAGTACACAATGAAGGGGAAACTGCCTACCTTTGACGACGCGAGAAAGAGACCTGGGCGTGGACGTAACACCTGATCTATCTCCTGAAGCACACAGAAATAGGATAACGACAGCAGCGTACTCTACACTGGCAAAAGTTAGATTATTCAGAAACCTAAGTAAGGAGGCATTTAGGGCGCTTTACACTGCCTACGTGAGGCCAGTCTTAGAGTATGCCGCCTCATCATGGAGTCCCCATCTGAAGAAGCATATAAGGAAACTGGAAAAGGTTCAGAGGTTTGCAACGAGACTCGTCCCAGAGCTACGAGGGATGGGGTATGAGGAGCGCCTGAGGGAACTGTGCCTTACGACACTAGAAAAAAAAGGGAGAGAGGGGGACATGATAGAACCGTATAAAATAATCAGGGGGGGGGATTGACAGAGTGGACATAGATGAACTGTTCACACGGAATAGTAAAAGAACGAGGGGACATGGGTGGAAGCTGGAAACAACCGATGCTTGAAAGGCGGGATCCAAGAGTCAATGCTTGATCCTGCAGACACAAATAGGCGAGAACAAATAGGTGAGTACACACACCTGTTTCTTACTAACTATAATGCCTGTCCCTTACCATTACTGGACAAGTGTTAAAACAATAATGAATCATAAAATACAAGAATAACACCGTCCGAGAATACTTTTATGCTCCAAAAATGAGAAGCGTAAAGCACCCGGCGTGACACCCGGCTCGACTCCCGGCTCGACACCCGGCTCGACACCCGGCTCGACACCCGGCTCGACACCCGGCTCGACACCCGGCTCGACACCCGGCTCGACACCCGGCTCGACACCCGGCTCGACTCCCGGCTCGACACCCGGCTCGACACCCGCCTCGACACCCGCCTCGACACCTGGCTCGACACCCGGCTCGACACCCGGCTCGACTCCCGGCTCGACTCCCGGCTCGACACCCGGCTCGACACCCGGCTCGACACCCGGCTCGACACCTGGGCTCCAGTTCCCAGGCACAACCAGTCAAGGCGCTTTGTTTACTCAGCGGTAGAAAACACATTACGAGTCAAGATCAACAAACTAAGGTATTACATGCTGAGGAGACCGCGCTGAGAGGGGCCTGAGGCCTGTCTGGTCAGGAGGGGGGGGGTCGGTGCCCAGAGTAGGGGGGTCCGGAGGCCGGGGGAGGTTGGTGCTAGAGAGGGGCCGGAGGTTGGTACTAGAGAGGGGCCGGAGGTTGGTTTTAGAGGGGCCGGAGGTTGGTATTAGAGGGGCCGGAGGTTCTAAAGCATCGAGTATAAATATCCGAAAACAAACTGGGAAGCGCTTAATGACGGTGGCCAGAGAAATAATGTAGTGCTCAATTGATGTCTCAAAAGGTGTCGACAAAGTGTAGCACATACAGTAGTCCTAAAATACAATACATCTGAACTAGTGCTTCCACAGAGGTTTCCTGCCACGCTCTGCAGCTCTATAGGCAACAGAGCAGCGATAGGCTCAGTATCGGCAGCTATTTGGGGGTCACATAATAGAATCTGTAAGGAGAGTGCCTTCCGGTTCCGGTTATCTTGAGGTTATCTTGAGATGATTTCGGGGCTTTAGTGTCCCCGCGGCCCGGTCCTAGACCAGGCCTCCACCCCCAGGAAGCAGCCCGTGACAGCTGACTAACACTCAGGTACCTATTTTACTGCTAGGTAACAGGGGCATAGGGTGAAAGAAACTCTGCCCATTGTTTCTCGCCGGCGCCTGGGATCGAACCCGGGACCACAGGATCACGAGTCCAGCGTGCTGTCCGCTCGGCCGACCGGCTCTAAGGAAAAAGATAATGAGAAAGAAAGAATAGAATAAAGGAACCGAAGTAGTCAATAGCAGAGGAGAGAAGTTAGGAAAAATGGTAAGGAAGAAGGGTAGAATTAGTAGGAGAAAAAGAAGAGTGTTAGGAAGGAAAGGTGGAGTAGAGCTGGAAGCCAGGAAGGAATGGTGAGATTAGAAAAGAAAGGAAGAACTGCTTCAGTGGAAGAGAAAAGATGCTGCCACAATCCATTGATTTTATTAGACAAAAATAGAATTCTCTCTTTCCAACGTTGTCATCTCTTAAGCGATGACAACGTGTAATAAGTCAAAATCATTAATAACAAGAAATTAACTGCAAGGCCTTGATCTTTCGTAAGTGATCTTCTGAGAGTGACGTTCATTGTCTTACACTGCATGACTTTAGAACAAATTCAAGAAGGACACAGTAATTAAGGGCAAGCAGTCATTATTAGTCGACGTATTTTACCCTTTACACACACATCAAATATCAGTTAAATGGCCAGTAACAACAGTCACTGAAACGGGACACTGAGAAACTATAGACCGACTGCCCCTGAGATTACACAATATTCTTTTTATTAAAGATTATTCTATTAAAGATTATTAATAAAGATTATTATATTTATTTAGATTATTCAATATTATTCAATATTTGATTACACAAAACCAAGAATATAGGAACACAAATAATTCACTTGACTTACATCACTCACCAAAGGTCTCTGAGCATAAGTTGGTTAGAGAAGGGGAAAGGGGGGAAGGGGGAAGGGGGGGGAAGGGGGAAGGGGGGGGGGGGAAGGGGGAATGGTGGTACAGTGAACTAGTCATGGTCCCCCCCCCCACCGAGCTGGATATTCAGCTCTGCAAACCTGAATGACAAAAAAATAGTAGTTAGTAAAACAGTTGAGAGGCGGGCCGAAAGAGCAGAGCTTAACCCCCGCAAAAACACAACTAGGTGAACACACACACACCCAAAAGACAGCAAGCTTAGCTTAGCTGCCAAACACACACACAGCGTATCAGCAAGGCGGACAGCCCGCCTCCTATCATCTCTCTCACTATATTTCCCATTTCCAAACTACTCCCTTCACCTGTGACTCTCCATCCTGTTTACAACCTCCCCCCCCCCCCCCAACCCCAAAAAATATGTAAACTAAGATGTTTATAAATATAAACATCAGGAAGAAAGAAAATCAATGAATTAATAATAATAGACAATAAAAAACCTTATGAAATTATAACATACGTACAAGGTTATGAACAACTGTTACATATTGTTTTGTTTACATGGAGACACCAGCTGTACCAGTGTGGTGTGATGGTATGCCATGATAAACAAAGCAGGTAAACAACATCGCGAACATTTATGTAAAATGGAGTGATTCTTCCCCGTCAGTCAGTCAAACGGGATTGACTCGTTAGATTACTCGCATTAGCTAAACGTTGTAATAAATACGCCCCAGGTCTGGGTAAATATTGACGCATCACGATACGAAATGTTTATGGCGAAAATTTGGTCTCGGCTCAATGGGAACTCTTAGTGCGTTCCTTCCCTGCTTTTTGATGGGGAGAGGGGAAGGTGGTAGGGGGAGAGGGGTGGTAGGGGGAGAGGGGAGGGTGGTCGGGGGAGGGGGAGAGGGGAAGGTGGTAGGGGGAAGGGTGGTAGGGGGGAGAGGGGAGGGGAAGGGGGGAGAGGGGAGGGGGTCGGGGGAGAGGGGAGGGGGTCGGGGGAGAGGGGAGGGGGTCGGGGAGGGGGAGGATGGTGGGGTACCTGCTCGGGCCCTAAACCTCTGGCTGCCCCTGTTACGTGTTATTCAGTTCAGTTGTACTTAGGCGGTGGATTCATGCCTTTCACTGGAATGAAAGGACAGGTGTTATACATGACTAATGGAGGAGTTTATACAACATACACAGTGTGTCCCGCTTCTCGCTGTGTATGCCGAGAGTTTACTTCAGTCCTGGATCATATCTACTATTAAAGTATTCATGCTATTTGGTCAGTAAGATGATACTGTGGTGGACTTGATAACTCTCCATAGATAACCTCTCGCTGTGCCTCCGTCCATCCTCTCCCACTCCATCCTCTCAGCCTCTCTCACTCACGATATACAAGATTCTTAAAATGCAACAAAAATAATAGACAATTCAAGTACTTAGCATGAGCAAGGGTAGGATGAGAGGACATGGGTGGAAATCATAAATTCAGATGAGTAATGGGGAAAGCACTTCTTCAGTGCATGAACAGTGAGCAAGTGGAATTAGCTGAAAGAGGTGGTGGACGAAGCTTACTCCAAACATCACTTCAAGAGTATGGTCATAATACAGCCCGTCCTCTAAACAAAGGCCCAACGTCCATTCCATCCACCCGCCAAACCCCCTGTTTATGAATGAAAAAACGGTTAATACACGACTGACAACTGCTGACGTCTTAACACTTTCGCAACCCGTCCTCGACCCAAGTCCATTAAATCTAGCGGTCGACCCCACACACGCATTCATACATTTTTAACATGCTGTTCATTCAAAATGGGAATGTTCTCAAATATAAATTAACATTATAATATATTAGCATATTGTGCATACATATAGGCATATGCAGACGAGGAGTCACAATAACGTGGCTGAAATATGTTGCCCAAACCACACACTAGAAAGTGAAGGGACGACGACGTTTCGGTCCGTCCTGGACCATTCTCAAATCGATTGTACCTTCACTTTCAAGCGTGTGGTTTGGTCAACATATAGGCATAGGTTAGGTTAGGTGTTTAGGTTCTGTTGACGATTATTTGTATTTGTAGTACGTGGGTGAAGCATTTATCAGCGTTGTGGTTCGAATAAAATTAGTCAGTGAAGCACTTGTTCCCGAAGTGTTCGAACGTCAACAGTTGTGAGTCGTGTGTAAACCGTTTTTCATTCATAAACAGGGGGTTTGGCGGGTGCATGGAATCACTTTCGGGTCTTTGTTTGGAGAATGGGCTGCACTTTCCGAACAAGTGCTTTACTGACGACTTTTATTCGAATCACAACGCTGTAAATGCTTCATCCACGTACTACAAATACAAATAATCGGTAACAGAACCTAAACATCTAACCTAACCAATATGCTAATATATAATAATAATAATTTATATTTGAGAAAAGTTTCGTTTTGAATGAACAGCATGTTAAAATTGATGAATGCGTCTTTGGGGTCAACCGCTGGATGGAATGAACTTGGTCCGAGGACAGGTTGGATAATAAGCAAGAGGCTCGGGAGCCATTGCAATAGACGCCTGACATGAAAGGATTGGCAGGAACTAAATATTGCCCTGAAAGCGCATGTGAGAAATCGAGCTCACACACACACACACACACACACACACACACACACACACACACACACACACACACACACACACACACACACACACACACACGAAGAGAGGAGACATTACGGGAAATTTAATAGCAGCGACATACAAGATGAATTGACAAAGTAGACAAAGAAACATTGGTCAAAGCTTCGAACACAAATAAATCATATCAGGACAAAATTTTAGCTGTAAAAATATCAATAAGGGAAGTTTCCTTGGCGAAGAAAAGCGTGGTAACTTGGCATAGCATAAAACGAAATATATTTGGGAGGTGGGGCCATGAGCCGGTGCTCAACCCAACCACCATTACATTTAGGTGAGTACACAATAACTCACATCAACATTGATGCAAAAGCTTCTTGCTATCGTGCCTATTTCTCCTTACTGTAGCCATACGGACTATCCCCATACCATTTAGAATAATAAAGATTCCTAAGTCCTAAGTCACTACGAACAAAATGTACTAAAAGTTAGTACATTTAAAAGTTAGGCCCTTATAAGTCCCTAGAAGTTTAGGAACTTTTTATGTGATTTTATTTACATTTTATTTAGGTACTATTTCTTTTGTAATCCTATACTTCAAAAGTACAGCACGTTGAAGAAAAAGAGTGCTAGGTTCGAGAACTTTCTATAACTTCCCTTGAAGGAGTCACATAACTATCGTAAGGAATTAAGTGTGAGCAGTTAGGGTGACCAGTGTGAGCGAACATAATTTGAGAATAAGGTATCAGAGGAGAGCTGGCACTTCACTGAACCAACCAGAATTGGCTGGTATGGACCCACAGCTCATTCTAGCTCCGGCAGCCTCGGGAGCAGGTTGTGTTGGTCGTCACCTCGTGAAGGACGTGTGTGTGGGAAGGCCACTGATGTATCGGGAGCGTTATAGACGACATAGCATCTAGAATTATAGATGATGACTTCTGTAGTAGTGCAACCACCTATGGCGGTAGGGGCTGTGGGGGAAGATAAGGTCACTAAGATACCGAACCACTTTAACAACAGCTTCATCAAGTTCTAGACAAGAGTAAATCTTCAGAAGGGAAGATCTACATCATAAACACTAAATTTGTCACGTTACAGACGAGGGGCCGCTGGGACCCACTAGTACCGCCGCCTCGCAGGGTAACTATCTTGAGGTTATCTTGAGATGATTTCGGGGCTTTTTAGTGTCCCCGCGGCCCGGTCCTAGACCAGGCCTCCACCCCCAGGAAGCAGCCCGTAAACTACACCTGCGTTTTACTTCAATGTTGATCACTAGGGATGTACTCAACAAATTCGTACTCTCTTAGAGAAATCCGTACACATCACTAAGACGGTGTATTTGATCTGCATCACTGTTTGAAACACTCGAGCACAGCCAAATTATTTATCCTAGTTTTTAAAAGTATTTCAAAACAAATTAAGTGCAGTTGTAAATTCACAACCTACAACCAATAATTCCAGCACATATAACAGTAATATAATGACTCAAGTTCATGCGACATAATTCATTTCGTCTTGGAAAGACAAAAGTGAATTATACGACATTATGAGTCTAGAAATACGAATCTTGAATTATATTATCCAGTTTTGTCTGGACATGTCAGGAGGCTGACTGTACTAATATGATTTGATTGTCTAATTTATACGTTTGTACAACAGCGACCACAGGGTTGACACTGCTGCCCCTGGCACATTCCCTGTCACAGTGGTGGCACTACCATAATGGTGCCCACCTAGTTGTATTTCCGGAGGATGAGCTACGGCTCTTTGATCCCGCCTCTCAACCCTTAGTCAACTGGTGAATAGATTTTACTAGCCTTTCTTATGAGCTTTTCCATCACCTATGTAGCAAAGGAACACTGGTTTCTCCTTTAATACCTTGTGTCGGTTTCCACTTTTGTGTATTGACACAACATTGGCTATCTTCCAACTCTCTCGTAGTTCTCTTTCCAGAGACTTGTTATACATTTTTTTTTTTTAGATATATACAAGAGTTGTTACATTCTTGTACAGCCACTAGTGCACGTAGCGTTTCGGGCAGGTCCCTGGAATACGATCCCCGCCGCGAAGAATCGTTGTTACAACCAAGTAATCATTTTACTGTTGAGTTAAACAGAGGCTACAGTTAAGGATTTGCGCCCAGTAAATCCTCCCCGGCCAGGATACGAACCTATGACATAGCGCTCGCGGAACGCCAGGCGAGTGTCTTACCACTACACCACGGAGACTGGTAGACTCTCTACATTACAGTAAGTGACCAACACGAGATGTTTCTCTCATAGTATCCATGGCGATATCTCATCTGATCCCACAGCCTTAGTTGTGTCCAGCTTCACCAGGTTCCTTTTACTCCGTCTTTGGTCATCTTCAAATCTTAAAGCGGTGTTTGTTCACCGCCATAATGACATTATAAATGAAGTCATTGTGACTTGCGTAACTTTATCACGGATGATGGTGATCACAGTGGTGTTACTGCCATCATTTTCACAACATAAAACCTCAACATTGGTAACATATTATATATGATATATATATGTACTCAAGATGAGGTACCTGGTGGTGCCCGGGTCGACCTCATAATGATGAACCATTTCAGTGTTTCGAGAATGGGTCGACCCAGGCTCTTGTTCTTCCTCTCTCTACCTAACTCTCTCTCTCTACCTAACTCACTCTCTCTACCTCTCTCTCTACCTAACTCACTCTCTCTACCTATCTCTCTCTCTCTACCTATATCTCTCTCTCTCTCTCTCTCCCCCTCTCTCTCTCTCCCCCTACCTAACTTTCTCTCTACCTATTTTTATACATTTTCCTCTGAGTCAGTGTGTGATGCAGTAATGGATTCGCTGGTGGTCTGGTCGACTGAGTGCTTCTATGTCACATGTATAAATTTATTGAGCTTACTACATGCTAAGTTTTCAAAAGTAAAATTTTTTAAAACAAAAAATATGAGATTAGTGTATTTTTTTTTTAAATTTGGGTTGAGTCGGTATCCAGTTTCGAAGACGTCATAGGATTTCCTATTGGAACCTGCTACGTTTAATTAAAAAATAGGTCCGTTACCGATCTGGTCAAGTTAGGCACTTTTCCCACGGCAATAACCATGCAAAGTTGTGGGAGACTAGCCCCAAGCGTCTGCCTTCCAATCTTTGACAGAAATTAAATTTTATATATACATATTTAGCTTACATTCTTTTTGTTTTTATGACTACTACTTACTAACATTACTTAAAAAAATAAAAATGGAAGCAATTGGGGAAACCACGAGCAATATTAGGTTATTCTCCTCTAACTTTGTGAAGCTCGCAGGTAAGCATGCACGTCAAATGAGGACATGTATCGTGTGACGAGAATATAAATTGTTAGTCTGTGAATATTTTATAGTCTTTAATAATAGATGGCGAGAAGGCGGGCAGAATATTAACGAGAGTATCAGCAATATTTGTGGCAGTTCTCGTGATCCCTGTGTTAAGGGATTAGTAGTGGAAAGAAATGGTGGGAGAGTTTGTTTAGTTAGTTCCCGGGAGTTAGTATAAATGGTTTAGTTAGTTCCCGGGAGTTAGTATAAATGGTTTAGTTAGTTCCCGGGAGTTAGTATAAATGGTTTAGTTAGTTCCCGGGAGTTAGTATAAATGGTTTAGTTAGTTCCCTGGAGTTAGTATAAATGGTTTAGTTAGTTCCCTGGAGTTAGTATAAATGGTTTAGTTAGTTCCCGGGAGTTAGTATAAATGGGTTAGGTCTATACTTACGATTATAATTAGTTAAGGCGGAGTTTAAGAGCAATATTATACCTGGATAAACTCGTGAACACAAGGTGGAGACTTTCTACACAACTCTGTAGTTGACTAGTGGGCAAAGTTAGTGACATGTTGGTATGGTGACATGGTGATGGTATGGTGACATGGTGTTGGTATGGTGATGGTATGGTGACATGAAGGTATAGGCATAATATTGGGTATAATATGAAGATGTAGTGAAATGAAGGGAGTAATATGGTGATGGTATAGTGAAATAAAGGTATAGTGATGGTGACATTACTGCTATTAGCATTATTACCGCAATTATCACCTGTTATTAAACCTGTACACACACACACACACACACACACACACACACACACACACACACACACACACACACACACACACACACACACACACACACACACACACACAGGAAGCAGCCCGTAACAGCTGTCTAACCGCTAGGTAACAGAGGCATCAGGGTGAAAGAAACTCTGCCCATTTGTCTCTGCCGGCGCCGGGAATCGAACCTGGGCTACAGGATTAGTCCCGTGCGCTGTCCACTCAGCTACCAGATCCCCTGTGTGTGTGTGTGCGTGCGTGCGTGCGTGCGTGTGTGTACTCACCTAGTTGTGCTTGCGGGAGTTGAGCTTCGGCTCTCTGGTCCCGCCTCTCAACCGTCATTCTACTGATGTACAGATTCCTGAGCTTCTCGAGCTCAATCATATCTACATTTGAAACTGTGTATGGAGTCAGCCTCCACCACATCATTGCTTAGTGCATCCATTTGTTAACTACTCTGACACTGAAAAAGTTCTTTCTAACGTCCCTGTGGCTCATGTGGGTATTCGGCTTCCACCTGTGTCCCCTTGTTCGTTTACCACCCGTGTTAAATAAGCTATCCTTGTCTATCCTGTCAATTACCCCGAGAATTTTGTGTGGTGATCATGACTTCCCTAGTTCTTCTGTCTTCCAGCAACGTGAGGTGCATTTCCCGCAGCCTTTCCTCGTAACTCATGCCTCTTAGTTCTGGGACTAGTCCTAGTGGTATACCTCTGAACTTTTTCCAGCTTCGTCTTGTGCTTGACGAGGTAGTGTGCGCGTGCGTGCGTGCGTTTACTCACCTAGTTGTACTCATTTGTGCTTGCGGGGGTTGAGCTTTGGCTCTTTGGTCCCGCCTCTCAACTGTCAATCAACTGGTGTACAGATTCCTGAGCCTACTGGGCTCTATCATATCTACATTTGAAACGGTGTATGGAGTCAACCTCCACCACATCACTGCCTAATGCATTCCATGTGTTAACTACTCTGACACTGAAAAAGTTCTTTCTGACGTCTCTGTGGCTCATTTGGGTACTGAGTTTCCCCCTGTGTCCTCTTGTTCGCGTACCACCCGTGTTAAACAGTTTATCTACACTGCCAATTCCTCTGAGAATTTTGTAGGTTGTGATCATGTCTTCCCGAGCTCTCCTGTCTTCCGGCGACGTGAGGTACATTTCACGCAGCTTTCCTCGTAGCTCATGCCTCTTAGATCTAGGACTAGCCTCGTGGCATACCTCTGAACTTTTTCCAACATCGTCACATACACGTGTGTGCGTGTATGTGCGCGCGTCTGTGCGCTCATCTAAATGTGCTTACAGAGTCGAGCTGGGTTTCGAAGAGTCCTGCCTTCCAAACTTTTAGATTAATGCAGTGACTCATTTCACACACTTTTAGCATATTTACATTACAAATTTTGAATAATTACTTTCAACAACAACAACTGCGTCTAACCTGTTCCACTTACCGACACCTCTAACACTGCAAAAGTTATTTCTGATTTGTCTGACCCATTTGTGTCTAGTTTCCGTGACACTTCGTTCTGCTGTTCCTAGCTTTGACCAGTGCGTGTAACAAGAGAACGGCACACGTGAGAACAGTAGAACAAGAGAACAGCAACAGCTGGGCCTGCACCGACGACCAGGCTTGTGGACCATGACAACTCACATCTCTGTCAGACACTAACCAAGGGACAGGTCAACTGGGATCAGAGGTGCACAGGTCAGGAGGTTGTCAGTTCTGTGCAGTTTTGCTAGTCTAAGGCTGAGGTAGAAGGCCTTGGCCTTCTACGTCAAAGGACGCCGAGGAGCTCTGATGCTCCTTACTGTTGTGTATAACAGTAAGGAATAAGGTGAGGACTGTTTGGGTGCACGATCCAGGTGCTGGAGGACGACCGTCGGGTACTTCAGGTAAAGTGAGATTCACTGTGGAAGTACAGCTCTCTTGTACTCGTTACATCATACAATTCAGTTTGTCAGAGAACTATAGTTAGGGATTATCCGTCTAATGTGTTAATGTTTTAAACTCTCAATCCTTTTGTGTTATTTGAACCTGGTGAAGTATGGGGTGTTCTCTGACCCCCATAACCCGGTGGCCTTGGTTGTCAGGTATCTCTTCTCTTCAGTCCCAGATGAAGGTGATGTCAGTACTTGTGGGTCCAGTACTGTTTCAATTATTCTGGCTGGTGAACATGGTTTCAGGGTAACTCGAGTGAAGGGTCAGGGGGCCTTATTTATGCATACCTACACCTGTCCTAGAAGGCTATTAACAGTAATTTTCCTCACGTTTCTCCTGGTCTCTGATCCGGGATACTTAAGAGAAAGAACATTAAGTCATGATTTTAGGGTGGTGGCAGAACCGGTGTGTACTTTCTCTCTCTCTTTCCCTCTCCTTCCACTACTCTCCTCTCCCTCCTTTCTCAATCATCCTCTCCTCCTCCGACTCCCTCTAACCAATACTCTTCCCAACTGGCTGCTTAGAGATCAGATCATCGTGTGTGTGTGTGTGTGTGTGTGTGTGTGTGTGTGTGTGTGTGTGTGTGTGTGTGTGTGTGTGTGTGTGTGTGTGTGTGTGTCACGTGACACGTTATAAGAGTGACGATACAGGTGTCATAACTGTGTCATACAGGGGTCACGTGCTGCTGTCTGTGTATTTATTGTTTGTGTCTGCAGACTCCAGCTACTAACTCTTGGACCCCGCCTTTTAACCGTTCTAATTTATTATATATGTTACACATTCTCTCTCTCACTCTGCTGAGTGGACAGCGCTCTGGGGTCGTGGTCCTAATGGCCCAGGATCGATTCCCGGTCGAGGCAGATACAAATGGACTAAGTGTCTTTCATCTCGTTCCCCTGTTCACCTAGCAGTAAATATGTACCTGGGAGTTAAACAGCTGCTACGGGCTGGTTAGAAAGGCGGGGCCCAAGAAAAGAACAAATAGCTTAATTCTGCAGACACATATAGTAAATACAAAGAATAAACACACACACACTCAGGATGCAGCTCCGCAACAATTGTAACGCCCATGTACTGCTAAGTGAACAGGGGCACGAGGTGAAAGAAACTTTGCCTGTTTCTGCCTCGGCCAGGAATCGAACCCGAGCGCTGAGGACTAGACTAGCACTGTCCACTGGCCCGCCAGGTCGTGTGTGCGTGCGCGCTGTGTCTACATACGCGCGTACATACATGCGTGCGTGCGTGTGTGGGTGTTCTCATTATACAGGAGAACACGGCCCTGGGCTGCCTGGTATTCTCAAGAAGCACTTGGTATTCATACCAGCTGGAACACGACCAGGGTAAAAAGCTGTATTCACTACTCAAGCTCCGCTTCCCTCGCTTAATCATCCTCCCTCACGTGAACGGTGAGAAACACACAGGAAGGAGAGAGAAAAATGAGAACTGTAAGAGCAAGATGAAGAATACAAGGTGTAGAGCGCGCCAGAGAGGACGAAACAGCAAGATTTAGAACGATTAACCAATTTAATTAATATTTCCTGTGGTTCCATAACAATTAGGCCTTTAAAGCTGTAGAAAGAGTAGATGTTTACTTAAGTTTTTGCTTGCCTTACATCTTGGCTAGTCTCTTAAATATGGGGGAATCAACCGGAGGGGACAAGGCTCTGCATCCCAATACGAAAATTAGGGTTTACCCTTAAATACTGGAATACTCAGCTGGCAATAAGAGACATATATACATGATTATGACTATATATGACTATGACTAAGTGATACTAAGAGTGACTGCACAAGTCAATGAAACGAGATAAAGAGGAAGCTGGAAGAAGTTATGTATACACGTTTTTGCAAGAGATCAGAAGATGCTTTCAAAACGTGAGTGGTAAATTACAGTGGGGAAACTACTGTCAGGAACTGAAGACCTCAGCGTGTTGAGCAACTGTTTCGCCAAGGACCCAGGGGCCAGATTCACGAAAGCACTTACGCAAGCAGTTACGAATGTGTACATCTTTCCTCAATCTTTGACGGCTTTGGTTACATTTATTAAACAGTTTACAAGCATGAAAACTTGCCAATCAACTGTTGTTATTGTTATAAACAGTCTCCTGGTGCTTCGGAGCTCATTAACTGTTTAATAATTGTAAACAAAGCCGCCAAAGATTGAGGAAAGATGTTCAGATTCGTAAGTGCTTGCGTAAGTGCTTTCGTGAATCTGGCCCCAGAGACACATCATCATGTTACACGACCAAGGGCAACATTCCCTCCAAACATCTACCACCTACGGGCTACTCATGCCCGTGCCACCTCTTGTGGTGGCTTCATCTTCTTCAATCAATCAACTACTTTTGAGCAGCCGACTACGGGTATAGGTGGAGACGGATAATAGAAAAAGGGGGATGAATGCTTCAGTTCCAGCAATGACTTTCTGGGTGTCTATCACACAGGGCCGCCATGCCATGAAATACAATAATGATCCCATGGAAAATGAACACAAACATTCCTAAGAATGAACTCGTCGGCAGAACTTCACAAGTGTCGGATTTTTTTTTTTTTTTTTTTTTTTTTTAGTGTGTTTGCCTGGGTTAGCGCGATGACTTCATCATCAGGGGGAAGAGCTTAGCTAGTATCGTGAATCGAACGTCGATCCTGCAAGAAGCGAGTCCGTGGTTGTGCAGAGCAGAGGGGATGAACAAGTAGCATGAACGGAAGAGTGGTGAAGGAGGATCACCACCCACCTAGTAAGGTGAACGAGGGGAGTAGATACACACTCTCTCTCTCCCCCCCCTCTCCCTCTCTCTCTCCCCCCCCCCCCTCTCCCTCTCTCTCCCCCCCCCTCTCCCCCCTCTCTCCCCCCCCTCTCCCTCTCTCTCCCCCCCTCCCCCTCTCTGACCAACTTACTCCTCCTGGAAGCCTACACAAATCTGCTACTACAGATGAAAACTGCACAATACTACAATATATATTTAACAAAGTATTGTTTAATAAACAGATAACCGACAGGTAACATAAGGCGTAATATTCGGTCATTAACGAAACATTTGCAAAGGAAGAAACGATGATATATAATAATAAATTCTCGTACATGTATATTACAAAAAAAAGTTGCACTTTCACAAGTTATAAACAACTTTAGTACCGTTTGCCAAACTTTAGCAAAACGGACCAGGACAGAAACAACGAACGTGCAAACACGGGTGACATTACCAGCACGAAACGCAAGCGTGGAAAGTACCTTACCTTGAGGTGCTTCCGGGGCTTAGCGTCCCCGCGGCCCGGTCGTCGACCAGGCCTCCAAGTATGCTAAACAAAGACCAATATGCTATAGTGACACCACCTTCCACCCCCTTCCTATTTAAGCTGCTATAATAATGTATCCGTTCACTCATATTCCATTTCCACGCCCTAATACTCCACCGTCACCACCAAACTCACTTGAGTAATGGAATGCAAATCAATTCGAGCATTAGGATCCAAATTTAGCCGGGTCTCTCGTAAAGACGAACTCCATCGTAAAAATATTAAAAACAGACGTCCACCCAGAGCATTGACACCTAGCTGGTCCTCTTGTGACACCAGCTGTGTCTCCTAGTGTGTCAGGCGGACCCCCCCCGTGTGGAGGGGTCCTCCCTGATGTGTGGCACCCTCTAATGTTTGTCTCCCCCTAATACCTGTGTGGTGTGTGTGGATCTATCTACCTAGTGTGTATTCACCCTTAGTGTAGGTCTACCTTGTGTGTGTGTGTGTGTGTGTGTTTATTCCCCTGGTATATCTACCATGTTGTGTATCCCATCCTAGTGTGCCATAGTTTTGGCTGCCCTGGTGCCCACACCCTTAACTCTGTCACCCCCCCCCCCTTTTGTGAGAGAGTACACCCCTGGTATCACCATAGTGTTTGGTTTACTGTTAATTCGCTCTTTACCATTCGTAACATTTTAGTGTAATCTCTAATGCTACTGTTCGTTCACTAAGTCACTGTTTCAGTTTAGTGTGAACTATATTTGTACATCCCTAACAGTCAACTTGATCCCAAATTCTTTAGTTAACGATGTTAACACGAGATTACTTTTTATTTTTTTAAGAACTGTGATCGTTTGTCAGATGGTAGGAGGGGTGGGGGGGTGTCCCGGGCACGTCGGAGGGGGGGGGGGTCCCGGGAACGTAGGAGGGGGGGGGGGCGTCCCGGGCACGTGGGGAAGGGGGGGGGGGTGTCCCGGGCACTTGGGAGGGGGGGGGTGTCCCGGGCACGTGGGAAGGGGGGGGGGTGTCCCGGGCACGTCGGAGGGGGGGGGGGGGTGTCCCGGGCACGTGGGAGGGGGGAGGGGTGTCCTGGGCAAGAGGAGGGGGGTGTCCTGGGCAAGAGGGAGGGGGGTGTCCTGGGCAATAGGGAGGGGGGGGGTGTCCTGGGCAAGAGGGAGGGGGTGTCCTGGGCAAGAGGGAGAGGGGGGTGTCCTGGGCAAGAGGGAGAGGGGGGTGTCCTGGGCAAGAGGGAGAGGGGGGTGTCCTGGGCAAGAGGGAGAGGGGGGTGTCCTGGGTAAGAGGGAGGGGGGGTGTCCTGGGCAAGAGGGAGGGGGGGGGTGTCCTGGGCAAGAGGGAGGGGGGGGCGGTGTCCTGGGCAAGAGGGAGGGAAGGTGTGGTCCTGGGCAAGAGGGAGGGGGGGAGGTGTCCTGGGCAAGAGGGAGGGGGGGAGGTGTCCTGGGCAAGAGGGAGGGAGGGGGTGTCCTGGGCAAGAGGGAGGGGGGGGTGTCCTGGGCAAGAGGGAGGGGGGAGGTGTCCTGGGCAAGAGGGAGGGAGGGGGTGTCCTGGGCAAGAGGGAGGGGGGGGGGTGTCCTGGGCAAGAGGGAGAGGAGTTGATGCCACTGCGACAATTATAATTAGTTGGGACCCCCCCGCCCCTACGCCCACCGGGTAGTTAGCGTGTCTTAATGTGGGTCAATTGGGGTGGGAGTGGGCGTGTGGATGAAGGTCAGGCGGTGATGGTGGGCGGGAGTCGAGTGGGTGATGGTGAGGATATGTCATCCGGTTGGTTGGTTGGTTGGTTGGTTGGTTTCCGACGGAGGGTGGCAGCTACCGTCCGCGTCTTGGGTTGATTTGCGTGGTGCTGTACGGTTGGACGCAAGGTTCAGTCGCCACGAGGACGTGTGTGGCACTCCCGTGGCACCGTCGGCCAGCCAGCGCTCTAAGGGTCGCCCCCTTCAAAGGTCAAGTCTTTGGTACGTTCATCTTTTGTAGTGACTGTTATGGTGGACTGCTAGTCATCCCGAAGCCAACGTTCCAGAGAGAATGTGTAGTAGTTCCAGAGCCCCGGGGAACACTCGTTCATATTGTCCCAGGGACCGTAGTCCAATGTGTGTGTTCCCGTGACATGATTTAAGGGAAATAAATGGATGAAAGGATATGGCCAAGGTAATATAAATTAGATTATATATATATCACACCAAGAAAGAAATCAAAACAATGGATAACAATAGGATAAGTGTAGACCTGGATAAATACTGGTTTGGATATAAGGTGGTTAAATTAAGGAACACATTACCTGATTATATGACAGGTGTGGGATCACTGGATTGTTTCAAGCGAAGGTTAGACACACACATGAATGAGGTGGCGCTGATGTTACCGTTTGAGCTGCCTCGTTTGGGGCCAATAGCCATTCTGCAGTTTCCTTTATCCTCAAGTTCATTATTCTGCTGCCACAGATTGGTCGAGCTGCACCACTCGTTTATATTATCTCTATCTAGCTTGTATTAAACTGCATTTGATCGGCGATCTTGTACTCGTTCTCAAAAACAATACTTGCCAAAATTTTGTTTGTCATCTTATTTGTTGCTAATGTGTGCAGTGTTCCAGTGTAAACAAACTCTTATTAATCAACAAGTGTGGACCTATAATTCCACCCACCCACATTCGAACGGAAACTAACTTTTTGTTATTCCAAAAGATGCACATTCAGTAGCTGACGTCTTTAAATGTCTGAAATACAACAAAGAGCAGTAAAAGATTTTGTTTCTCGATCTGGTTGAACTCTAGGAAACCATGGCCCAAAGGGTCCAGGAAGCCATGGCCCAAAGGGGTCCAGGAAGCCATGGCCCAAAGGGGTCCAGGAAGCCATGGCCCAAAGGGGTCCAGGAAACCATGGCCCAAAGGGGTCCAGGAAACCATGGCCCAAAGGGTCCAGGAATAAATGGCCCAAAGGGGTTCAGGAATAAATGGCCCAAAGGGGTCCAGGAAACCATGACCCAAAGGGGTCCAGGAAACCATGGCCCAAAGGGGTCCAGGAAACCATGGCCCAAAGGGGTCCAGGAAACCATGGCCCAAAGGGGTCCAGGAAACCATGACCCAAAGGGGTCCAGGAAACCATGGCCCAAAGGGGTCCAGGAAACCATGACCCAAAGGGGTCCAGGAAACTATGGGTCCAAGAGTTCTGGGGTCTTTTTCTGGGGGATCCTGACACAGTATGAAACATTTGTCAATAGGAACAAATAGCTAGTGTTTAAGACCACATACTTTCTTATATTCGTATTTAACAAATAAATAAACTCAATAATTATGGTAGTAACAATAATATATGGCGTAAAGGGTTAGGCTCGGCTACGAGTACCTCTGGGAGTTTGTAACATCTGCTGATGTTGATTTAACTAAATGTCAACTGTCTGCAGAACTGTTTGCATATTTTGCGTCATTATATAATAGAATGTGAAAAAATCGTGGAATTCAGAGATAACACCATTAATGGAGTCCAAGAAATGTGTAAGTACTTAATTTGTGATGATATACTGACAGGAATCTTAGCCAAGTATCCAAAATTTGCTTACTGTAGGTGCAGCCTGCACATGACTGTAGGTGCAGCTTGCACATGACTGTAGGTGCAGCCTGCACATGACTGTAGGTGCAGCCTGCACATGACTGTAGGTGCAGCTTGCACATGACTGTAGGTGCAGCCTGCACATGACTGTAGGTGCAGCCTGCACATGACTGTAGGTGCAGCCTGCACATGACTGTAGGTGCAGCCTGCACATGACTGTAGGTGCAGCTTGCACATGACTGTAGGTGCAGCCTGCACATGACTGTAGGTGCAGCCTGCACATGACTGTAGGTGCAGCCTGCACATGACTGTAGGTGCAGCCTGCACATGACTGTAGGTGCAGCCTGCACATGACTGTAGGTGCAGCTTGCACATGACTGTAGGTGCAGCTTGCTCATGACTGTAGGTGCAGCCTGCACATGACTGTAGGTGCAGCTTGCACATGACTGTAGGTGCAGCCTGCACATGACTGTAGGTGCAGCCTGCACATGACTGTAGGTGCAGCCTGCACATGACTGTAGGTGCAGCCTGCACATGACTGTAGGTGCAGCCTGCACATGACTGTAGGTGCAGCTTGCACATGACTGTAGGTGCAGCCTGCACATGACTGTAGGTGCAGCCTGCACATGACTGGAGGTGCAGCCTGCACATGACTGTAAAGCTGCCGCCCAGTTGAGTGGGTGTGGAGCAAGACTAGTGACTGTGTGACTCACCATAGATGTAAAGTGCCTTGTATAGTGACTGTTGTGAGCCTCTTGTTGAATCACTTGATATAAAAAGATTATGTATATGTATTTAAGTAAATGATTGTATAACTAGCTTCAAAAGATTGTCATTTGCTGAGGTAAACGAACTATGGGGTTCAGTTCCTTGAACCACTCTGTAACCCTTTCCATCACCGCCCACGGGATGGGTATGGGGTGCATAGTAAAGAAATTGTATTTGAATAAAGCTAGCTTAATCTTTGACGCCCACCCACCACTCAAAACTTCCACCCAGAGCACCCAGATCTCCCTATTCTTACGTAAACATTGACTATCTCAACACTAACGTTACACGACAATTATATTTTGACTCGACACAAAAGATAACTTCACCAATAATTAACAAATAACACCATCGATTAGTTGTGTGTTGTCTTGGTTTGCACACTTCCCCATAAGCTTTAAATTTGTAATGTTTTTTTGCCTATCAAATCGTGAGAGCGGGCTGAGCTAACATCCTTGCGACCTCAACTCATGCCCCCTCCCAACCACCACAACATGGAATATACAATATCAGTACACACAGAAATCACAATAGCGTGATGCATCAAATGAACAAATCCACAAGGGTCGTGACGAGGATTCGAACCTACGTTTTACAATATCAGTATTATTTAGGAGGGCCTATACTGCCTCTCCACAGGCGCGCACGCATACATACATGCGCCCGCGCGCCTGCTGGGCCTCAGTGACGCTCACGGAAGCAGGCTTAACTATCCAACTATGTAATTACCCCCCTAGCCCAGGGCCATGCAGTAATTCGCTCCCCGCTCGCATGACCAACCAGTCTTCATGTTCGCTATAAAAGCAGTCATTACCAACGCCTCTTGTATATTTTTGTATTTATATTATGAGAGAGAATTTGAATTTTTTTTTAACCTTGCATTTCTGCAGGTACCCTACACACTATGTGAAGGGTTACATAGTCTGTGTGAAGAGTTAGACATGTGATGTAAAATCCCTATTTAGCAGGATGGTTAGTCATACAGGGACATGTGATGAGCAGGATGGTTAGTCATACAGGGACATGTGATGAGTAGCCTGGACTAGCAAACTTTGGATTCATCATGAGGATATCCTCAAGAACACGGGAGTAGATCAAATAAATGCAAAACTCCAAGTTTCTCCTACCGGCATGTGTGAAGGGTATTGATATATTGAAGGGAGGGAGGGAGCGAATTATCAGGAGAAAGCGCCAAGCCATTATGACTATATAGCACTTGGAAGGGGTCAGGATAAGGATTTGGGATGGGACGGGGGGAAGGAATGGAAAAAAAAAAACTTGGACTGTCGGGGATTGAACGCCGACCTGCATGAAGCGAGACCGTCGCTCTACCGTCCAGCCTAAGTGCTTGGGCGAGATATTGAAGGGAATTTACACAAGAGGTGCTCAGGATGGGGAGGTTCGTCACAGCCAACTGTCACAGGTAACAGTAGACCTGCCTGATCCTGGCAGTCGCTGCCATGCTGGTCGACGTCCTCTTCTACCATTTTATTGTGTGTACTCACCTCTCACCTACGAGAGGCGGGACCAAAGAGCCAGAGCTCAACCCCCGCAAACACAACTAGGTGAGTACCTATTTGTGCTTGCGGGGGTTGAGCTCTGGCTCTTTGGTCCCGCCTGTCAACTGTCAATCAACTGGTGTACAGGTTCCTGCGCCTATTGGGCTCTATCATACCTACACTTGACACTGTGTATTGAGTCAGCCTCCTCCACATCACTGCCTAATGCATTTCATTTGTCAACCACTAAAACAAACACACACACACACACACACACACACACACACACACACACACACACACACACACACAGGCTAGAGGCTGACTCCATACACAGTTTCAAATGTAGATATGATAGAGCCCAATAGGCGCAGGAACCTGTACACAAGTTGATTGACAGTTGAGAGGCGGGACCAAAGAGCCAAAACTCAACCCCCGCAAGCACAAATAGGTGAGTATACACACACACCCCCACACACACACACACACACACACACACACACACACACACACACACACACACACACACACACACACACACACACACACACACACACACACACGTGTGTGTGTGTGTGTGTGTGTGTGTATCAGATCTAAATAGGTTGAAGTGTTATGAGTGTCAAGATGGGTTGTATTTGTGTAAAGTGGTATATGCAAAGAGGTTCTAAGCAC